>NC_056725.1:577657068-577714568 GCF_019279795.1 Protopterus annectens
TACAATTGCTGAAATTCCCTCTGGAATGAAAAATACCACAGAGTACAGTAGAACCACACATTATCTTGTTGCAAATAAATAGGAATACAGTGTATACAAAGTATATGATTAATAATCTTCTTGCTAGCAATACTTCTCTGTTTCATGTGTTTGACCCAGTATTTGGAGCTGTTTTACTGCACTGCTTGCTCTGTTTTGTTTTTGCCAACAATATTTTGTCATACTATCTGCACTATAACTCTAAACAGGTGATACCCAATGTTTACCTGCTGTCCACAGCGTTAGATCAGCACTGTCATGCAAACTGCAAACTCAACAGCAATTTAAATGCTATTAGCTGTCAGTTAACTATATACACCTATTTTGCAGATCCTTTTATCTACTGACTGCAGCTGGTTTGTCTGAATATCAATGTCTTCAATAGGTTCAGCAGTCCTTTACAGGTCCAGACTCTAGAGTTTTCACTCAGCAATAAAAAAAAAATTATTTAAAAAATATTTCTGTTTTTTTTTTTTATTTTACTTCAGCCCTTTTTTCTTTCTCACATGTCCTTTTATCAATAAACAAACTAACTGCTTTTTGGCATAAATATCACTGGAAGGTAAAGAATAATTGCCTGAATAAATATTTGCAAATGCAATTAGGCTGAGTTATATGAGTTCTCAATATTTGACTGTAGAAACCATAATTTCATTCACTGTTCATTGCAAAGGCCAAACTATGCATTCAGCATGTATGACAGGATCTTTGACTTGGTTGGCAGAGATTCTTGCGTGCACTTTTATTTTATGAATGCCGAGTTTCTACAAAGGAGAATATTTAATATTTATTTGTTCTGGCATGGAACAGATGCATGCAAGTGTAGTCTTCTGTCTACTGAAAATGAGTATCAAACAAAGACTAATTTCTAAATAAATGTAAAAGTTCTATGTCCCCTGTGATGATGTGAGGTATTGCCAGCTTTGCAGTGGATGTGTAACATATGCCAGCACAGCTATTTTTATAGGAATCTAGTAAAGAATTATATGTTATTTGATTGTCAAACTAATTTGTACAGATGTTTGTGTTAAAAAATATACCAACAGTGTACCCTGCTGGACAGAAAAGAAATATGCATGTATTATTGTAACTGAATTAAATGTATATGTTTTAATAGCTGACACTGGAAGAGAAGAGGTTAATCACAATCCAGCTGCAGCAAACTTTGAAAATAGTAAGAAATTAAATCACTGGGCCTAGGCCATAAAGATGTTATCTCACAGTTTTGAATGAAGCCAGAAATGCAATGTCTGTAAGGAGCATGGTTTGTTAGTCTCTGTAAGAGGAGTAGAAGTTTACAATTGCTTTATGACTTCCAGAAGCTGCACTAGATCTGAGCAATGCTCTTGTGTGTATTACTGACATGTAGGTGCTACATCCTGGCAGTTTCTAGCAATGGAAGGTTGCATGGGAACTAGAAGTTAGATGAGCAGATGTATGTGATGTCATTCTGTACAGAAATAATGTTTTAATATTAGGTGAGACAGAAGTCTCAGTGCAGTCTGTTTCTTGGAACCTGACATAGAAGGATCTCTTACCCACTTCATCTTGCCTTGCACTAGTAAGTGACCAGAGAATAATAATTCTTTAGATTATTCTGGAAAATATAGTGAGATTAGTTAAGCACTGTGTTTCTGTATCTGCATGAATCTGCATGAATCTATTAATCTGTGTTATTTTAATATTTCCTGTGGGTGAAACTCTGGTGTTTATTGTAAATAGATATTTAGTATTTTCATGTTCTTTTCTTATTTATTATTAAATATATTTAAACTTTTCATGTGGCTTGTCCTTTTAGAGAATATTTTAACCTTTCAGAGTACTCATATTTGTTTAGTGACTCTGTGCCCACTTCTGAACATCTTACTGCAGTGGTCAAAATACTACCATTTGTATTAATATTAATTTCACTTAGTATACTTGGGTACCCTTGTAAGAGCCTTAAAGTACCTGGCTTTGGAGTGTCTAGTGGCAGTAACTACCTTATAACCTGGGCAGAAGGGGGCATGGCTAGTAAACCTGTGGCAGCCTTTCTCAGGTGTGTGTGTGTGTGTGTGTGTGTGTGTGTGTGTGTGTGTGTGTGTGTGCAAATCAAATCTCAGAGTGTGTGTGTCAGCTGCTTGTTGCAGGGGCACAAAGCACTGGTTTCACAGGCTGGGTGCTGGAAGATTTGGCATAGACACTAAGCTGAGGACTTCACTCAACAGCTGTACCAGTGGGGAGCCTTACTAGGGACATGGGGAGAGACCGAGAGAGAAACCCAGATCCCAGACTGAGTGTGTTCCCTTTGTGCTCTTAAGGGAAATTGTGCTTGATACAGAGAACTGCATTTAGAAATACTGGGTGTATGCATTGTTGTTCCAAGTGAATGTCCCTCAACATTGTCAGTGGTGAGGATTCAGGCTCTTTGATTACTGTCCCAGAGAGGGGATGTCACACCCCCATTCCATTATTATCAGCTAGCTGGTGTGTATTAGGAAGCCTGCTTGTTTTACAATCTTTTATACACATGAAAGTCAGTTGAAAAGTAATCCTCCTAGATAGCAGTATTAAAATGGAAACTTCCATTAAGCATGACCACTCCCCATGCAATTTATAGCTATCTTGTCAATCCTATCAATTACATCAACTGACATTCATCCTAGTAAAATGTTTATCAAGTCTTAATTCCTTAGAAGTTTTCTTCTATCTTTAAAGCATCAGGGGGAAATATAGACTCTGGTATGTAAATGGCATGAAAAGTGTATCATGGAAGATCATTTTCCATCCAGGGGTTACTGTTCATTGTGACTCATCTACAACTTATACTAAAAAATGGTACACAGACTGTTGTGGAGTTTATTGGCCTCTCATCATAAACTGTTAAAAATCATCCTAACACCAGTGTTCACCTGCAAATCATACAGCCAGTTGAGGTTACGATTCTTTCTGGAAATTATCCAATCTTAAATTAAAAGCCATTTTTGTAACAAACTAACTTAAATGCTCTGACCAGTACTTGCACATAATACAGAATGGTCATTTTTATAAGACATTTCTCCATATGATTGCAGGTTCTAAACATAGTAGAAGGTAAAGTTAGGCGAGTGATAATAGCAGAATGTTGATGAGCATGATATTCATTATATTCCCTGTCTACTTTTCCCAGAACATCCATCCATTAATAACCCCTTTTTTCCATTTTTGTACATGGGATCAGGGTGTCACTTCAACAGTGATGATCATCTAGAGCCAATGTTCACACCAGAGTAGAGGCTAGCCCTGCTAAGAATTTAACTGGAGAACCTCTTGCTGTGAGCCAACAACATGACCTGCTACACCACTTAGTTGCCAAGATATATGCTTCTTGATTTTAAATGAACAGTTAATAGGGTCATGAATAGATTGCTGTTACCTAGTGACAACTCTACACAGGACACATAAGCATAATCAAAATGGTTTAGATTTTAAAACATTTTCTCATGATATGACAGTCCTGCACTTCAGTATCTCAAAGTTCCAGAAGTTGTTTGTATGTGTTACTTATTTGCTTAAGGCAGCAGCTTCTGGAGTGATCAAATATGCTTACTGCAAGATCTAATACTTGCTAACATGAGTTTAAATTTAGAAAGGATGTTGATATCTGACCTTGCAAGCTTGAGTGCTATCATTTTCTTCGCTGTTCTGAAGGAACTTTAGTCATTACAGAAACAGAATTTACTGGAGCTTTTCTCTTCTTTAGTAGATGGAGTGTTTTTATCCATTACATGAACAACTTGGCACCTTTTGGGAAGCTGGCAATCTCAGTTTGAGAATGATTACATTTAAACTGGATGCTTTATTTTTATTTATTTACTTATTTATTTAACTATCTATTCTTTGCTGACCAGGTTAGTCCCACTAGGCTAGTATCCTTTTTTTAGGGGAGACTCAAGATGATATTTATACCAGGGACGTCGGGAGGCATATGCACTGTACTGATTTCAGTACAACTTCTTAGAAGAGGGGGTAGCATTTAAAAAAAAAAAAGTATGTATTTTCTTTTCCTTTTTAAAGGGTGTTGGCTCCTTTAAGGAGGATACCAGCCAGTCAGAAGTGAGGTCACGTTATGTCCTGCTGGCTGTGAGCAGGAAATGTGTAGTAATGAGCAAGTGGAAGAAGAAAATCGCAAATAGATTATCGCTGCAAGCGGGAAATGTGAAGATGTAGTTGTTAGGCAATCGAGTATCACGTAAGGGTGTGTATGTAAACACCCCCACATAATACACCTGCTGGCTATAGGTGTTCAGGCTCAAACCCTGTACCTTCGCTTCAGGGTGAGAAGAGCCTAACGTCCCTAACCACCACCATTTCTGAACTTTGTTCAGATTTGTTTTTCTAACGCTTGTGACCTATGGTGAGAAGTGAAAATTTAAGTTGTATTTCCCCATTATTGTTTTTGTTGTTTGTCCAGGTTTTTTGTGCTAAGGTGTGAAGTGAGAACTGAATTTGTATTCCCTTGTTATTGACTTTTTTGTCCAGGTATTTTGTGCTAAGAGGTTGACAGCTATCTAAATGATAGCCATTAAGTTTGTCTTCCTATTTTTCAAACTGCTGATTTAGCATAGTTGTATGTTGCACTGACTGTAGTGCATATGGTTCTGGGTTCAAAACATGCATGGTGATAACACAGCCTTTTATTCTAGCAAGTTCCCAAAATTATGCAAGCAATGTTTAAAATGTGTCCCTGTTTTTTTGGCTTTTGCCCCCCCCCCCAATAAATGTTGGCCTTTTCCAGATTTCTTGTGCTGCAAAGTTCAGAGATACAGCTGAGTGTTGACATTTTACAAGGAACTGAGAGCTGCAGGGGAACTAAAGTTTAGTGCTGCTTATGCTAAGTCTGCTTGTACTGTTAATAGCACAACAGGTAGTGTACTTGCTTTTAATGCAGAAGGCTGTGGGTTCTTCTCCCACAGTAGGTAGATGCATTGCTGATACTGTACTGTGTTGTAAAGGGGGGTGGATGCTGTAGTCCGTTTTGGCAAAGATATCTAGTAGTAATTATGAACCTGCTATCAGTTTGCCATCCATTCCCTATTGCAATATTACTAACATATCATTGTTTTTAATGCAACATAGGCAATTTATTCCTCAAGGGCAACAGGCACTTTATTTGTAGATGAAAGCATGAAATATAAAGTTTGTTTGCTAGCAGCAGCCTCTTCATTAGTTACAGATTTATTTAATGTGGAATTATGTAGATGGCTTTTACTAGTTCAGAGATTGTGCAAATTTACTGATACTGGTGGACTGTAGAAGTCTGAGTAGACTTTTATGATGGAAATGTTATGAATTGGGCTGTTTTGTCATTATTGGTGCATGCATTTTGTTTCATTGTTTACTGGAAAAATGTTCAAAATAATAAATTTAAAATGCTCTCTAACAACTGTACCGTATTGTACAAGGAATATAATTTAATACAATCAGGAAGGTGTATCAAAGAGCACGTGTATGTTTCATGTGCAAGGGGCCTATGATTTGAAAACAGCCCAAAGTTAATCTTTATCTGCCACTGGTAAAATGTATTTTCTTTGAATGTGGGTTTCAATGCTGTTTCAATGAATGTGAGTTTTAAGGGCAAAGAAGTTTCAATGCTAAGTCTAGTTTCATTGTGAGTCTGCATTGCTTTGTTTAGCAGATATTTATTGGTGTTTGTGCTGTAAAATGCAAAATAAAACTTTTCTGGCAAATCATTTAGTAATTAAGTCACTAAATAATGACCGATGTTAAGTTTCAGACGTCATAATCTTCAGAAAAATGCATGCTAAAGCAAGACCTGATATTCAGTCAACTGTCTTAAGTTTATACAAGATCAATTAAGTTTATACAAGATCAATTTTTACTACTGTTTGTATGTTCCCCCAATATATTTGGCCTTGTCCAGATTTCCTGCATTAAGAAGTTGAGAGGTATGTGCAAATAAATCACTTTATAGAATTAGGAATATCCAAACCTCACAACTATCCCCAATTTTGGCTCTCCCTCTAATAATCTCTCCACAAAACAGCAATTTTAGAAGAAAACGTGGAGGATTTACTTTTATAAATAACTGTAATGATCAGAGTTATACATTACTTTTATTTGAAATGCATGTAGATTCTCTAATTTTGTCAGCTGCTCAAGTTAACTGTGCTCATATTAAAATGGCGTCCCTTCTTTGACAGGTTCCCAGCTCTATTGTCTGGCAATTTTATATTTTTGCATCGCATTTTTGGTCCATTTTTCATAAAATTGCGGTTTTCTGGCAAATTAGTGGCAAATCGTAAAAGACTGAAGTTAGAAAATAATAGCAGACATTTGAGTTTCAGATTTCATACCTTTCAGAAAATTTGTACTAATGCAAGACCTACTACTATTCTATTATCTTTCTAAGTTTATAAGAGCAATATTTAAAAAAATGTCTTTATTTTTGGGCCTTTGCCTCAGTTTTATTTATGAGTTTGTTGCTCTAAGAGGTTGAGAGGTGTGTGTGTGTGAGGTAGGTAGGTAGCATACCTCTCAACTGTCCAAATTTTGCAGAATGTCCAGATTTTTGCCCCATATTTTTTGTCTGTTCCTCATAAATTTTGTGATTTTCTAGAAAAATCATTGAAGGCTGAAGTTGCTAAATAATGACAGACATTTGAGTTTCAGACTTCATGTCCTTTAGAAAAATTCATACTAGCACAAATCCTGTTATTCTAGCAACTTTCTCATACTAGCACAAATTCTGTTATTCTAGCAACTTTCTAAGTTCACGAGAGCATTATTTAATATGTGCCCCTGTTTATTTTAGGCTTTGTCCATATTTCTTGCACTAAGAGATAGGTAGGGGTGTGTGTGTGTGAATGAAACACCCTAGTTAGGGGTAGCAGGTGGTTAGTAATTTACTCAAGCTCAAAACCTGTACCTTAGTTACTGAAAACAAAACCATGAATCCTCTACCCCAACTACCATGCTGCATTTTTCAAAGAACTGACTTTCAGTTTCATTTTCAATTCAAGGAACCGAGTTTGAGTGAATCTATATTATATTA
The DNA here is from genome assembly GCF_019279795.1 of Protopterus annectens. NCBI lineage: Eukaryota > Metazoa > Chordata > Ceratodontiformes > Protopteridae > Protopterus > Protopterus annectens. The sequence goes on from NC_056725.1 coordinate 577,664,141, forward strand.
CTGAAGAGGCATTACAGCGAATGCCTCTTCATGGACACTAAAAGAGCTAACCGTGAATTACGAGACTGGCCGTAGCTTGGCTGGGGAGGGGGGTAGCAGTTTGAGAGCTGTGAGTACAAACTTGAAAATCCTAGCTACACCCCTGATTTATACTACTAGGAGAAATTTGGCTAGGGCATAAGGGAACATCTCTTACTCTTTTCAATAGGTTCATTATGTCCCTAGGAAGAACATACTCCGCTATTTTTATATGTTGTTGGATGAATGTTATATTATATTGAGACTTATGTTTTTTCTAAATCAATATTGATTTCGACCAAACTGTCATTGACACATATTTAGGTAGTTTACCGCTCATTTAACTTTGACGTATTCATGGGTTCTACATTATTGATGGTGGAACTCCATTTTTTTGCCGAAAAAGGTATTTGAACAGTGGAAGCACTATTTACTGCCTCATTTTTGGAATGGATGTTGTGGGATATGCATTAGAAAGATTGCAAAAATACGACCAGCTTTATTGGGACTATATGATTTCTTTGGTCTGATTTTTTCAACAAGGGACATTTTGACTCCATGATGGACATATTTAGTAACCTTTACACTTGATTGTGTTGGGTGAATGATACAGGTTTAACTTAATTTTGGGCACACTGTACACTAAATGAATGTTTTATAACTATTACAACTGTAACATTTTCGGTTTATTTATTTAAACTATATGTTTAAATATGTTTTCATGGAACATTTGAATAGCTAGACTGGATCTATTTAGTGACTATGGTTTTGGTCATAAGTAAGCCTTGAAATTATAAGATGATTTGAGTATGTTTGTAGGATGCTCACAATAGGGGTTCATTGTTATGAAGGTTTAGACAACAATAGTATGCTTTTTTAAGATATAGATAGACAAGTATTGCCTATTTATCTCCTATGGTGCCACATATCTAATGGAACTGCATAACTTAGGTTCATAGGTAGTTACTACGCTATCGGCCCAAGGGCCTACGTAAGCCTAGCCAACAAGGTTCCCTGGGTTACGCCACCCAAGAAAGATATTTTCCTGTGCCACTGTCGAGCAGAGACACCAAAGTGATGCCCGGGGTGTATTTCCTATTTCCCATCCACTCATCAAGATTTTTCTTGAAGAGTGCTAATGAAGAAGTTTGCTTGATATAAATGGGTAGCCTGTTCCAGAGTATGGGAAGTCTCTGGCAAAGGCATTTATCCCTCCAGCATGTCCTGTTTATTGTGGTGACAAGGTTTAGGTCCCTAGAGCATGTAGCTTGGAGGGATTGGGATTTCTTTAGGTGTAGCATGTCCAACAGCTCTGGGTTTGACATAGCTTTATATGTTAGACAGAGATCACCTCAGAGTAGGCGATATGCTATGGAGTAAAGCTGGAGTTTTCTGAGGCATTCAGTGTACGGCATTTGTTTGAGGCCAGTAATCCTCTTTGTGAGGTACTTCTGTGGCCTTTCCAGCTGCTGCAGATGCCTTCTGAGGTACAAACCAAAAGGGGCATTGTGCTCTATAATGGGTCTAATGAGTGTCAAGTAAAGGGGAACAATGACCTCTTTTTTCCTTGCTGAGAACCCTTTTATGATGAGGTGTGCCATGTAGAAGGGCTACCTGACTACTGTGGCGATGTAACTATTAACATTAGAGACTACTGTCCACCTGGGTCCCAAGGTCTCTTATCACATATTCGGTGTTAAGTAGATTGCTGCCTATGTGGTAGGTCATGGGTACAGAGTATTTTCCAAAGGGGATGACACTGCACTTTTTGGCATTGAGCTTGAGGCCATGGCTCTGACACTAGGCATCTGTCTCAGTGAGGCCCTTCTGTAGGATGTCCACATCATTTGGGGACTTGACTATGGCTCCTAGTTTGTAGTCATCTGTGAACTTCATTAGCCAGAGGCCTTCTGTGTTATCCTGTACTTCAGAGAAGTAGATACTAAACAGGAGAGGTCCCAGGACGGAACCCTGTGGTACACCACTTGTCACTGCTTTGAGGTCAGATTTGGAGTCTGCAACTTTTACAGTGTGGTTTCTGTCAGTGAACCAGTTGGCAGCCCATCTTGTACCGTAGCTATAATTCCAGAATGGGGGATGGTGACGAAAGCCTTGGCGAGGTCAAGATAGGCTGTGTGAACCACCTTACCCTCATCTACGGCTTTGGTGACTGCCTCAAAGAAGTCAATCATGTTCAGGAGGCATGATCTGCCTTTCACAAACCTGAACTGGGTGGGATCCAGAGTTTGGAGGTTACCAATGTCTTTGTTTATGAGTTCCATGATGATACGTTCCATGGCCTTGCAGACCAGGCTCGTCAGGCTAATATTTCGATAGTCCTCAGGATCAATGGTGGCTCCCCCTTTGTGGAGTGGGATAACATTTGTCATGCAGCATTCAGTGGATACAAAGCCTGATGCAAGGCTATTATTGAACATGGTGCTTAAGTGGGGAGCCAGTTTGTTCTGAAGTTCATGTAAAACGCAGCCTGGGATGTTGTCCGATCCCATGGATGCTGTGGTTTTGGCTTTAGAGAGTTCTTTTTGGATGCACTGTATACTAAATGAATGACTTACAACCTTAACCATCACATCACTTAAGGTTTACTTATCCAAACTGATATTGTTTAATATGTCTCTATGGAACATTTGAATAGTCACACCTGTTTTATTCAGCAATTGTGATTTTGATTACTAGCAGGTCTTGAAATGTTATGATGTTGTGACAGCGTTTATAAGGTGCTTATTGCAGGGTTTCATTGTCATGAAGGTTTAGATAACCAGAGCCATACATATATTGGGCCTATGGCATATGTGTTTAGCAGGTAAATTTTCACTTTTTATTATCAGTGCATGTGGGGCTCCCTACTATTTTTGGCCTGCTGTGTTATCAAGGACATTGTTTAATATCTTTTGACTATAGATAAGAGGGAAGATTTTCTGATGCCTGAATCAAGTGAGGCACATTTTTATATCAGTTAAATACCTTTTGGTGTCTCTTAAACGGAATTGGATGCAGCACTTATATTAATATTTCAGGGGTCTTTTATTTAATGAACTCAACACTGTATATATAACAGGGGTTGATATTGTTCATTTACTGTTGAGACTGCCTTGAGTGAAGTATTTCACATTTTAACAGACAGACTTTTATAATGGACTCAGCACTGTAAAATTGGTAATTATACATTACAGGGGCTGATATTGTCCTTATAAAGCAATACAGTGGCTGACATCATCCTATTTCCGTTCACTATGGTTTATTAAGGTCTCGGTGGTGAATTGATGTTTTTGAACTTTTGAACATATTTGAATACTAAGATTTCGGATTTCAGACTTTCTTCTTTTGGGCCTTTTTACATTGGTAAATGTATAGGTATTTTGTATGCCCTTAACAATGGAACTAAATAGTTTATTATGGGGGTTAGCCTCCGATCGAGAGGATTTGGCCATCTTTGGGCTTGGCATGGCCAATATGGTGGGAAGTGATGCTGATCCAGCCACTAAGGAAGATAGCTGTGAAAATATTTTTTCTAACCTTACTAAGCACATGCAGGTATTGCCCAATTGGCATTATAAACTCTTCATGGCATTCATTACCAAAGGAATTACACCAAGAGGCCTACGCATATACATGCAGCCTCTAGTTAGCAATCCTGATGAGATCCTTTTAAAGGAATGGGGTGAAGCCCAACAGCAAGCTTCATTAATGTTTGTGGAAATATTGGCTGAACATCACAATAGAGTCATTGATAGTGAAACAGAGTCCATTTCCCAGTTGTGTGATACTGTTAGAAGATATGAGGGACAACCTATTTACACTTCCAGTTAGAAAAATCTAAGTCATGAACTTATGACTTTGGAGTCCCAATTAAGAGATAGGAAGAAAAAGAAATTTCTCAGAGACCTGGCAGATTATGACAGGGGGGACCCCTTCAATATAGGAAAAGACAAACATGTCCATTTTGCACAATTTAAGAGGAACCCTTCAAAAAGGAAACGCCCTAGATCCATTTTGAAAGAGGCATCCACATCCAGTGTAGAGTCCTCAGGGGAGGAATCCTCCTCAGGACTGGAATTTGAGGCTTTAGGTGTTACAGGCTCCCCAGCAGAGAAAAGAAGGAACTCAAATGTCCCTTCGGATTTAAACCTAGGAGGAGGAGGGGCAGAAAACACAGAAAAAGTGAACAACATGGAGGCTCTTTTACAAATGTTTGTAAGGAAATAACAAATGTTAATGTTACCAATATCTCATCTTATGCCCTCTCCACTTTGGACATGGACATTTTAAATAAAGATCTATCATTTATTCCTGGATTCATTGTGCCTGCAGACTATTTGCTAATGACATAGTAACATTTTGTAGGAGCTTAAACCTAAAATTATTTTTTCAGGATAAACTATCCTCAGGGACTACTGAGGAATTCAGATATCATAGATCTTCATTCATGCCTCCTATGAACCACAATGTGTTCATGTTTTAAAATTCTATCCTCAAAGATCTGCATTTTCACTCAAGGGATCACAGACCTGAGGCTAACTATATCTCAAAGATCGATAACGAATAACATCATAAAGTTAGCCAACAACCATGAGCTGGTGAGTTTAGGAGCTGATAAAGGAGGGGCTGTGGCGGTGCAGGACTGGACACAGTATGACAAGGAAGCTAACAGACAGCTCTCGGATGTCTGATACTATACCCATTTAAGCATCGACCCCATCCCCTTCTTTAAAAAACAGATTGATCAGTTTTTGTCTTTAGCTTTAGAAGAGGGCATTATCAACAATACCACTAAGTTACATTTGACATTAACGGATCCCAGCCAACAATATATTTATTTTTTGCCCAAAATACATAAAAACAAATGCAATCCCCCAGGTAGACCCATTGTTTCGGGGAGGGAATGTCTCACCAAACCTATGTCCCTATTTCTCACTAAATATCTGAAACCATTACTTAAATGTGTAAGAGCCAGAATTAGAGATGCCACTGAATTCCTTCAGGTCATTTCTGAAATGCAACTTGAACCGGACTGGTTATTGTGTACACTGGATGTCACAGCCTTGTATACCAATATTCCGCATTGGGCAGGGCTTGAGGCCTTGGAATACTGGTTATACAAAACAGAACTTTACCCACCTGAGTTCAATACATTTCTTATTAGCCTCACGGAACATGTGCTCACTAATAATGTCTTTTTTTATCAGGGCAAATGTTTCTTGCAGATGCAGGGTATGGCCATGGGAGCATCATTTGCCCCAATATATGTCGATTTGTCTATGGCATATATTGAGGAACAGATCATCTATGACTCCTCCCACAATCTATTTATGGGAAAGATGGATATTTGGAAGAGATACCTGGATGATTGCTGGTAGGTCTGGAGATCGGATGCTGAATATCTATTGGAGTTCATTAGTTATTTAAATGAGAATAAATGGGGAATAGAATTTATGGTTAATTATCACAAAGACAGGATCACCTTTTTGGATGTTTTAGTGATTAGGGCTCCGGATCATACCTTGATCACTGAAGTCCATCGTAAATTCCCTGAACATAACTCCCTTCTCCATGCCACCATCTTTCATCCCCCCATATCTGCAAGAACATACCCAAATCCCAATTTATGAGGATGAAATGCATTTGTTCTGATGAGAGCACATATGGGCATTTCAGAGATGACCTGGTATCAAGATTCAGGGACAGGGGGTATAAAATGGGACAGGTTCTACAAGTTAGAAACTGTGGAAAATATGGAAAGGGAGGACCTCCTTCAATATAAAGAAAAACACAAAGGTGAGGGATTCCCCTTAAGGTTTGTAACTACTTATGGTCGTAACACAGGGGTATTGATGGACAGTGTCCAACACCACTGAAATATACTGTTGGCTGACAATAGATTAACTGAGATTTTGGTAAACAAATATCAATTTTCATTTAGGAAAGGAAAAAAAATTGGCAGCACACTTTAATCATTATAAACATCAGCATGAGAAGGATAAACAGTATGCCCAAGTTACACTTTCAGAGGACCCCTTAATCAGTTGTTTCCCATGTGGACATTGTGTCCATTGCCCTAGGATTCTTAAAACCAAAAGTCTGAGTAGCCAAAACACTGCTCAGGTCTTTGATATCACATTTTTTGCAAACTGTCATACCGATTGGGTAATATACCTTGCTAGCTGCAGTTGTTCAGCTTTTTACATAGGGCAAACATCGAGGCCTTTGAAATTTAGAATGTCTGAACACTTCAGTGACATTAAACATCATAAACAAACTAGTGCATTATACAAACACACCATACTGCATAAAAATGCTGTATTCAACTTTACAGTGGGGGGTCCAGATCTCATTAATCTGGCTGGCATCAAATATTAAATAACAAGCAGAAAAAATGGATCATTAAGTTAGGGAGCTTATTTAAACCTGGACTAAATGAGCACCTTTAATTGGTCACATGTTTGATTTTTAATTATATATAAGGGGCAATATGTTTAATGTATTCACACTGATGAAGGCTAAGTAACAGTATAGCCGAAACCGGTCTGATTTTTACTCCTTATGTGCTTTTGCACTAAATAAAAAAGTCTGATTATACTGCCACTGTTTGCTGGTCTTGTGCTTTTTTGAATTTGGTACATTTGGATTGAGACCTTGCAGCTGCCGTACTTGAGGGGGTTACTTCACATTGGAATTATTTTCAATAGGTGCCATGAGATCTTTTATATCCACTTGAGTTACCACCAACACAAGTGAATGGGACCTTGGTTCATGTCTCATCTGAAGGAAGAAAGAATTTCCACATATTACCACATTAAACCACAGACTAGGTACTATGGTTCAAGCAGTATATGGAATGTGAGGACACCTCAGGCACCTTGGCATATTCATATGTTCCTATTCATTATGATACCAAGAAAGTGAAATGATTTAATCATGATTTTCAGGCATGTACCTAAAAAATCCTGAATCTGAAAACATCTGCATCCCCAAAGGGTCAGACATATTACAACTAGATTATGTATGTAAATTGGGAAGATGAAACTTGCTAAAGCATTCACTGATCCTGCAGGTATTCCCTGCTTTTGGGGCGTTGCATTTACAACAGCCAGAATCAGTATCCCTTTCAGCAGAAAAAAGTTGTTTGACTAGGAAATATATTGCTGTTACAGCTGAGGAGTTAATATTTCAACACTTTCTCAATGGATGCATTGGAAGTGGTTATAAATCATTTAAAGATGTGGAATCTGCTGGACCATAAGTAATCCGTAAAGAACTATATAAATGTTTGAAATGGCAAACTTTTGATCTCCTGCACCAAGTCTGTAATTTTCATGTTTTCAAAGACTGTTTCCTGGAAATATATCACAACAACGATACTCAAAATTAGAAAGAACCCACAATGCTGCAAAAACTACCGATCAGTTTCGGTAAATGACTATCAATCATAAATTATACATGCAAGTCAAGGTTTGTAGTTGGCCTGATTTGATCCATGCAGATTAATTAGGATTAATTCAACATTTGGGTGTGATATCAGTCAGAGTATTTTTATTGCTTATAAAAAGTTCCTCATCTGCGCTATTCCTGGCCTTCGGCATTCAATAGAAAATGCTTTTGACAAACTGAACAGAGGTATTTATTCAATGCTCTTTTAGGTTCAGCTTTTCTACTAGTTTTCAAACACAAGTTGCATATACATTGTCAGGACTCATATAGTGATGTTGAAGCATTTTCTTTAACAAACTGTGATGTCCATTTTGCTGTTTTTATTTGCTTTAGTTGTAGAACTGTTTTCTATATATTTTTTGAAGACTTTTCAGTTGGAAATGTCTTCTGTAAACTTAATATTATATTCAGTCAATTTGTCCACAAGTTATATTTCTGTATCACTTTTGATCCTGTTCAGTGTCTTCAAAAATCATGCAGAAAATTCCCAGGTTGCTTATATTCACCCAGACTTTGACTTTTTTAACTCTTTTATTTTTATGACTATGTATTTTTTTGGGGGGATAGGCACTGATATGAAATATTTCAGTTGTGGATTCACCTGAAAATAAATTTAGTCCAGAATAAATGGTGCAGATAAATAAATACTATTTTAGATACTCAGGTCAGTGAGGAAACTAGATAGCTTCCCCAGGGCAAAAGTTAATCATGTTGAAATTGTGGATTTAGTTAGAAATGATTTGATGAAACATACATCTATCAAGCAAATTTATGTACAGTCATAATATCTGTTGAAAGCTCCCTCCCCCCAAAAAGTTGTCTTTACTAAAAGCAGCATGTAGCAAATATAAGGATGGAGTCCAGCTGTTCATTTCTTTTACTTATATCTATGCTTACTACCACAACATGCAAATATCAGTACATTGTTATTATGTCTAGGCTAGAAGTCTCCTTTGAAAACCTCGGACAATGAATCACTAGATGGAAGACCATGCCACAGAGTTATTTGTTCAAAAAATAGCATGACAACTTCTTCTTGTACCGTTCCACCAAGAACCATATGTAAATGCTGAAAACAACAATACTTTCAGAGAGAACAGTTTTGGGTATACTAATTATCGAAAGATCGCTTACCCAAAACTGAATTTACCGAGATGACAACACCAAACTTTGAATACACTAAACATTTACACTACCAAATTTTCTAACATGGGATGTATGCACTTGGCCAACATTTAATGTAGGAACACACTGTAGTAGGTCAAACCCACCCAGGTGGGGGGCTATCCCCCACAACCCCAACTAAATATACCAACTCCAGGATCACACTACAGCAGGGAAAAGGGCTCATTTCCCAATGTTGGTCAAGTTCATACATTCTCTGTTAAAAAAATGTGGTAGTGAAAATATTCTGTGCATTCAAAGTTTGGTGTTGTAGTGTTGGTAAATTAAGTTCTGGTAAGTGGTATTTTGATTATTTGAAGTAGACTCCCTATTTCAGTGATAACTGATTTTGAAGATTTTTGTGAGGATGGTACCTTAGTGCTTGGTTCTAGTCTGGTCTCTGGTGTAAGCAGACACATTTCCTATTCATACTTTGAAGGTATGGTAATTTCCTTTTTTGCAAGTTGATCTGGAAGAAAGTTTCTCAGTTTTTTAGTTCATAGCTAGAGTTTGTTAGAATGTTTACCAGCTACCCTGCATTTGTAGGACGTTTGCTTTGGGATGTACAAAACAGTTACAATCCATTATTTGTGTATTTTTACAGGTTACCATTTTTTATGTCATATCTTTCTATGTTTTCCACAAAGATTGCTATATAACATAGAGATCCAAATGATGTGTCCTATGCCAGCAGCCAAATTCTGCCTCTGCATCTGGTGCAATCTTTCTCTTCATGGTATTTAAGAATATTCCTGATAATAGTTCCATTTATATTTCTTATTCCTAATAACATTAAGCAAAATGTAATCATGAATATTAGACACTGCTGGTGATGTGGGAATGGATACACTTGAGTATGGGAATGTCTTGCTGGGTGCTGACATAAACTGCCTTCTTTTTAGGAAGAGGTAGAACAAGCTTGCCAGCAGATAAAGTGGATACAGTGGAATTATCTCTGTCTGCTAAATTAGTAGGCATTTTAGACCTGGGTGACATCCCTGTGAAGATAGGTGAAGGCTGCCAGCCTAGCTAGATAGAATCTGTAGATAATTCTGTCATTTGCAAATATTAATATAAGCCACAGGCTTGTTCTCTTAAATTTGAAAAGACTGTATTGGATGTTGATCTCTACAACAGAAGGAGGAAACTGATGTGGAATAAGGTGAAGTCCCAAGACTGGAAAAACTCCCTTATCAGCCTCAACAAAAAGTTGATATCCTTCATCAAATCCTCTTAAGCTAGCTATGAAAACAGAATTGCAGCAGATAGTAAAGACAACCACAAGGCCTTCTATATTTATGTAAAGAATCTCTACGGCAATACCCAGATTTGCTTTGAGCTAATGCACAATGGTACCTCCTACACCGAACCAACAGATATTGCCAATATACTGGCCAACAAATTCAGTGCCAGCTTTACCTCTCCCCACCAAGGGATCAGTCACAATACCAATAGATTGCTAGGCACCCAGTATTACTGCTGCACAGGTTAAAACAGCACTGTCAGAAAAAACGACACAACCAGGATCATAACAAAAGTCCAGATGGTATGCAGCGTACTGTATTAGAACATATGTGTGGAAATGGATATAATTTAGATGTAAAGAAAAGGCTTTTGTATAAACAGACTGTTTTTATTTTAAAGTATGGGACTTTAAGTCCAGTAGGTATTAATGTGGAATGTAATTGGAAAGTTTTTTTTTTAGTTTAATTGAAAGCAATTATGTAACTAATGATAATTGGTTGTGCTATAAATGCTTGGGTATTTCTTGTGTCTTTTATTCTCCTTTGAAGGCTTTAAGCTGAGGCGCTAGAGAATTTTTATTAAATTTTATACATTGGATCCTGGTTAGTCGTTTTTCCTGTCTGGCCAGAAGTGGTGGATGTGCTTTGTTGTTGCTGCAGTTCATGATGTCGAGTAATCCTTCTGTGAACTTGCCTAAGGTTTTTAGGCAAGAGATGTTAGAATCCAGTCAAAGAACTATGGACCAGTTCACTACACCAATGGGTGAGAGAAATACAGAACATTTAACTCAGGGGGGTGACAATGTCATACCCTGGAAAACATTTTTGCTAGATGAACAACATAAAAGAATTAATAATCCATTTTCAATGGTGGGACAGCGAGTGGGCAATTCTTTGATTACAGAATGTAAAGGAGCCTTTGACAAACTTGATCAGCTCATGCCCAAAGAATTATCAGCAAATCTGAACTGTTTAAGCTTACATCATTATTTGGAGTTGGACATTACTCCAAGGGGTCTGAGGGCTTTTAAGAATCCTACAACGCCCTTTGATACCCAGGATGAAAAAGACCATGATTTCAAACAAGGTGGGTAGCAGCAGCCCACCTTTGTTCCATAGAATGGATCAATATACTGGTGGAAAGAGACAGGCTTAAGCAAGCTAAGCTGCGAGCTGATATAAATGTAGTCTGTGAGTCTCTTTCACAGTTATTAGGCAATGATCAACTTCAAAATTGCCTGTGTGACATTAAAAATAAGCTTGCAGACTTTGAACAAGATTTACTTAACATAAAAAAGAATAAACTACATCAAGACATTCGGGACTACAATAATGGTGTGGTGTTTACCTGGAGAACCAATAAGAAGAGACGCCCCATGCAAGCCCATTCAGGGGAATGGAGGGAGGAGCTACAGCATAATGATGGCTCAGGAGTCGGCTGTGAAGTATCCACCGAATGGGAAAGTGATTTTGGAGATTTTCCAGAGTTGCCACCCACACAAGATTCTCGGTATATAAACCAGACATTTCGGAGGGGGCAGAGAACTGAATATGGGGACTATAGAAACAACAAAAGGATGAGAATGGACCCAGAGTCCACAGATAAACAGCCATATGAGGGGCAGTCTTCTACGTATCACAGGTATAAGTGAGTCCGGTGGAATTAACCAAGGGACTAAGCACACAGTATGTAATTCTGTTAATGTTGGGAACAAAACTGGTTATGTTATTAATCTGTCAGGTTATGTGCTTAATGACATAGAAAGTGCAGTGCTTAATAAGGGTTTAAAGTTTGTACCCACTGTTGTTCCTAGATTACATATGCTTAAAAAAGATATGTTCTGTTTAGCTAGGAAATTGCATTTATTTAATTTTTTTCAATGTAACAAAATTGAGAATCAAGAAGTGAGAATTAATTGTGAGGAATGTATATCAGAGGATGACAGCTTTCATTCTTGTATATCAGAATTAGAGGATGGCACTGTGTATACTGCATATTCAAAGTTAGATACTTCTAATATTGTGCTAAAATGTCAGTTTGTGCCACCTTTTAATCACATGGGGATAGTACAATTTTCCTCTATGGTTGATTTTGCATTAGAAACATTGTATAATGATTTTTTGATAAATAGGAATTCCATTCAGTATAATCTTACAAAATTAGAGTGGCAAACATTACAGGAGCTTAGTAAAAATCGACAACTTATATTCAAACCAGCAGATAAAGGAAATAAAGTTATAATAATGCATTTTGCTCAGTATGCCAAGATGCGTTATGACCATTGGAATGATGTTACTACTTACAAAAGGAGCTGTATGAAAGAATATGAGGAAGCCACTGGTAAATATGTGGACCTTTTGAATAAGGGTGTTAGATTGGGCTATTTCACTAATGATGATGTTAAAAATAAATATGGTGTACAAGGGTGTGAAATTGCTAAATTTTACTGTCTGCCCAAGATTCACAAAAATATGTATAACCCTCCTGGATGTCCAATTGTTTCAGCATGCAAATATTTTCTAAATAGTGTGGGCAAGTTTTTACATAATTTCTTGCTGCCATATGTTACCAAAAAGTGTTCATTTATTAAAGATAGCTATGATTTTTTAGAAAAAATAAAATTTATATCATGGCCAGAGGAAATGTATTGGTTAACTATAGATGTTAAAAGTTTGTACACCAGTATTGAACATAGATATGGACTTGGAGCATTAAGAAAAGCATTAAAGGATAGCCCTTTAACATATTATATTATTGAATTATTTGAGTTTTGGTTAACTAATAATTGTTTTGAGTTTGATGACAATATATTCTGTCAATTACAGGATACAGCAATGGGGGCAGCTTTTGCCCCCATGTATGCCAATATGATGATGGGTCAGTTTGAGATGGATTATTTGTATAGTTTAAAATGTTTTCAGGAACATGTAATACAATATTATAGGTACATAGATTATTTAATTTTTATTTGTAAAGTGGGTTATGAAAAAGTTATTAATTTTATTGATGAACTCCAGAACAATCCATTTGCTTTAAAGTTCGATGGTGTACAAACAGGTAAATCATTAACATTTCTAGATATTTGCCTAACTGGGGAAACTAATGGAAAGATTATAAGTAAAATACATCACAGATTTGAGGAGGGTTCGCATTTTCTTGCAGCAGACAGTTGTCATCCACCTCATTTAATAAATTCTTTACCCTATGGGGAATTCCTTTGTGTTCAAAGACTTTGTAACAATGGCCCAGATTTATTAAGTGAGCTTAATATAACAGCTAAATTATTTATTGAAAGGGGCTATTTTAAACAAAACGTATATGCCTTGATGAACAAAGCTAAAGGGAATCTCCATAGACAAATAAAGAGAACACAAATACGGTAATCTATTAATATAAATAATAACGAAAAGTCCAATTTAAGAAAAATATATGTGGTCACTATTTATGACATTTTATCTAGTGAAGTAAAAAGTTTGGTTAAACATTGTTGAAATTTTCTCTTAAAGTTTAAAGAATTCTCTGAGAAAATGTACAAGGTGGCTATATTTTCATGCCATAAGGGTAAAAGTATTCAAGATATATTAGTACATGCTAATTTCTCCACCCCTAACTGCAGTATTGATCCTATGATTAGTATAGTAGGCACATTTCCATGTGGAAGATGCAGTGCATGTAAATATGTGTGTAATGCATTCAAGTATATTAATGGAATCTCATTTAGAGCAAAACATAAGTTTTCATGTAATACACAAGGTATAATTTATGCTATAAAATGCCCTTGCAATATGTTCTATGTGGGTGAAAGCAAGAGGGCTTTTAAGTTTAGAATCCAATAATATGTTAAGGATATTAAAAATGCTAAGCCTGAAAGCCCTCTTGCAATACATTTTGAAAATTAGCATAACAAAAGTTTAGATGGTTTGCAGTGTATTGTATTAGAACATATTTGTGGAAAGGGATGTAATTTGGATGTAAAGAAAAGGTTTTTGTATAAAGAGACTGTTTTTATTTTAAAGTATTGGACTTTAAGTCCAGTAGGTATTAATGTGGAATGTAATTGGAAAGATTTTTTTTTTGTTTAATTGAAAGCAATTATGTAATCAATTATAATTGGCTATGCTATAAATGCTTGGGTATTTCTTGTGTCTTTTATTCTCCTTTGAAGGCTTTAAGCTGAGGCGCTAGGGATTTTTTATTAAAATTTTCTACATTGGATCCTGGTTGTGTCATTTTTCCTGTCTGGCCAGAAGTGGTGGATGTGCTTTGTTGTTGCTGTAAAACAGCACTGTCCAAGGCCAATAATACAGCTTCTATGGGACCTGAAAATATTCCTTGCTACGTTATACATGACCTACAGAGTGAACTGGCACCTCACCTGTGTGCCCTGTTCAATCACAGCCTCACCTCAGGCTTTGTCCCTACCAAATGGTAAACTGCTACAATCATCCCTCTCCACAAAGTAGGAGTGACTACAGACCCTGGGAAGTATCGCCCCATTAACCTGAAGAGTCTGATATGCAAAGCTATGGAACGCATCATCATGGACCTAATAAACAATGATATATGGAATCTCCAAACTCTGGATCCCACATAGTTTGGTTTTGTGAAGGGTAGATCATGCTTGCTCAATTTGGTCAACATCTTTGAGTCAGTCACCAGAGCTGAGGATGAAGGCAAGGTAGTTCATACACCCTACATTGATCTGGCCAAGGTCTTTGATACCATTCCCCACTCAGTAATCATAGGCACATGGGATATATGTAAATGATCCTTATGAACATCACGTGTTTCAGCTCATTGGCGATTCTGAATGCCCATGACTTGTTTCATCATTTTAATGGACAATTTCAGGTCAATAAAGCCAAACCCCACTAGCTGTGGATATGCATATTTCGGCCTTGTTATGACCTCATCAGCACAGCACAAGCAGAGTGTTTGACTAAGCATTAGAAACACAGGACTGTTATACCCAGCTGATGTCCATTATCATTAGGGTCACTGCAAAAATATCCCAAACAACAAAGTAAAACAATAAGTGAGAAGGTCACTGAAAAAACAATCAGTAAAAACAAAATGAAAACTCCAGCAAAGCTAAAACTTCCACTGAGTGACCTCCCAAACCTCTTGTATCAGAGCACAATGGAAATGATCCTTATGAACATCAGGTGTCTCAGCTCATTGGTGATTCTGAATGTCCATGACTTGTTTAGTAATTTTCACGGACAATTTCAGGCCAATAAAGCCAAACCCCACTAGCTGTGGATATGCATATTTCGGCCATGTCATGACCTCATCAGCACAGCACAAGCAGAGTGTTTGACTAAGCATTAGAAATACAGGGCTGTTATACCCAGCAGTGACCTCCTCACTTATTGTTTTACTTTGTTGTTTGGGATATTTTTGCAGTGACCCTAATGATAATGGACATCAGCTGGGTATAACAGCCCTGTGGTTCTAATACTTAGTCAAACACTCTGCTTGTGCTGTGCTGATGAGGTCATAACAAGGCCAAAATATGCATATCCAGAGCTAGTGGGGTTTGGCTTTATTGACCTGAAATTGTCCATTAAAATGATGAAACAAGTCATGGGCATTCAGAATCACCAATGAGCTGAAATGCCTGATGTTCATAAGGATCATTTGCATATATCCCATGTGCCTCTGATACAAGAGGTTTGGGAGGTCACTCAGTGGAAGTTCTATCTTTGCTGGAGTTTTCATTTTGTTTTTACTGACTGGTTTTTCAGTGACCTTCTCACTTATTGTTTTCCACTCAGGAATCATAGAAAAACTCACTAAGCTAGGCATCAACCCCTATATCACTAGGTGGGTTGCAAACTGGCTCACAGGTAGAAGCCACTTTCTGAAAGTAGCTGACTCCAATTCAGACTGCCGACCAGTCATGAGTGGAGTCCCACAGGGTTCAGTCCTTGGTTCTCTCCTGTTTGGTATCTACTTCTCTGAAATCCAGGCCGACATGAAGGGACTTTGGCTGACAAAGTTCACAGACAATTGCAAGTTGGGAGCTATTATTAACTCCTAGAGTGATGTTGACATCCTACAGAAAGGCATCACTGAGACCAACAACTGGTGTCAGAACCATGGCCTTAAGCTCAATACCAAAAAATGTGTCATCATCCCCTTTGGGAAAAACCCAGTTCCCATGAATTACCACATTAATAGTAGTCTACTGAACACAGAAGGCATTATAAGAGATCTGGGAACACAGATTGACAGCAACCTCTCTTTTGACCACCACATTGCCACTGTTATCAGAAAGTCCTTCTATGTGGCACATCTCATTACTAAGGGGTTTGCATCCAGGAAGAAAGAGGTCATTGTCTCCCTCTACTCTTCCCTCAATAGGCCAATCATTGATACAATGCTCCATTTGGTATGTACCTGACTAAACACCTGCAGCAACTGAAGAGGCTGCAAAAGTACCTCACAAAGAGGATCCTAGGCCTTGAACATTTGTCCTATATGGACAGACTAAAAAAACTCCAAATATTCTCTGTCTCATATGATGTACTTAGAGGTGATCTCTGCTTGACTTATAAAGCCATGTCCGACCCAGCTCTGTTGGAAATGCTACATCTAAAGAAATACCAATCCCTCTGCACCACATGCTCCAGAGACCTCAATCTCATTACCACAATCAACAGAACATGCTGGAGGGAGAGGTTCATAACCCAGAGAATACCCATGCTATGGAATAGACTTCCCATACATGTCAAGCAGAGCACCTTACTGGATCTCTTCAAGAGAAATCTTGATGAGTGGATGGGAAATAGAAAATGCACCCCAGGGATCACTTCAGTGGCTTTACTCAACAGAGGCACTGGGAACTAAGGTTGGGTGGCATGATGCCAGGGTAATCCTATGGGCTATGTTTGTAAAGGCAACAGGGCTGTTAGCCTAATACACACCTATGAACTTATGAACCTATGAACTAAAAAAATATAACAACAGTGCACTCTGCTGTAAGAAAGCTGATAAGTCAAGCATTGTGAAATTCTTTGATCTAAAACTCAGAGCCCAGATGTCTAGAGGGAGGCATTCTGCCTATTGTTTTGAGGCCAGGGTTAATGGCTAGAAATTACATATAAAATTTATTTTATTACTCTGGCTTCCTGACCAGCTGCAAAATCAAAATGGCTATTAACCTCTGAGTTTCTCTTAGCCTGGGAGCCAGAAAGAAATTATGTAATCTGAAATGAATCAGTGGTCCTGTGTTATCAATTTAAGGACAGAGAGACTCAGAGTATTTAGCATTTGTCTTGAGAACATCCAACTCACCAGGACTGTCTTGCTCCATATGTAAGTTTATTTTAGAACTGTGTTTTCTCTTAGATACAGCTAGGAACTAGGAAAATTAGATTAGCTTTTTTTCTGTATTGATGTCAGAACTTTTCTACTGTAT
Source organism: Protopterus annectens (assembly GCF_019279795.1). Classification (NCBI taxonomy): domain Eukaryota; kingdom Metazoa; phylum Chordata; order Ceratodontiformes; family Protopteridae; genus Protopterus; species Protopterus annectens. The sequence continues at coordinate 577,681,440 of NC_056725.1, forward strand.
TATTTTAAGTATTTCTCTGTGATTTCTGAACTCTTGACTAGCACTATGTAGTAAGAAGTATTGTCTTGTGTTTTATAATTTATTATTAAATATTTTGAAATGTTTCAACTGTGGCTGTTTTGTGTAGAGATAATTTAACCTCTAGAGTGCATTGTATATATATATATATATATATATATATATATATATATATATATATATATATACATATATATATGTTGATACTGTACAAAGTCACTCCAAATAAGCATTGACTGTTCAGTTACACTTACCATTTGGATAATAATACTGCACGGTGTAATTGGACACCCTTTCATAAGGGTGTTTTGGTAGCTGATAAATATTAGTTGGTGGTGGCAAGTGTTACTATTGTATAGTCTGGAAAAAAGGGCCACCGCTGGAGAACCTGTGCCAGCCTTCCCCAGGAGTGTCTCTGTGGTTATATATAACTCTTATCTCAAAGTGTGTGTGTGTTAGCTACTTGGGCAGGCATACGAAGCACTGGTTGGACAGGGAGGGTGCTGGAGGTTTTAGCTTGCCCACTAGGCTGCGATCTGGACCCTATAGCTGTGCCAGTGGGGAGTCTTATTGGGGACCTGGACAAAAAGGGAGAAACTAGCCCCAGACTGACTGTGATCTCTGTGTGCTCTTGAGAGAAATTGTATTTTACTGTGTGTGTATTTGTTATCCTCCCCTATGTGGACACCCCTCACTGGTGTTAGTGGTGAGGATTGAAGCTCCTTGATTGCTGGGCCAGTGCACGCACATGACATCCCCATATCTCAAGATTTATCTTTTGGAGTTCTCTAGATATACTGGTGAAATGTTTAAAAAAACTGTAGAAATCATCAGAAATGTCTTCTTTTCCAAATGGGTAATAAATATATATATATATATATATATATATATATATATATATATATATATATATATATATATATATATATTAAAGGGCAGTCCACCTATACAACTAGAGTTTGGGTTATACAAGACTACTTCAGGATAATTAGACAAAACATAGGTAAGCATGTTATAGTAGATGCTCCATAATTCTTTGTTTAAAGTTGAAAAATAGCTTTTGTGCTACAAGAAAGAAGGAAAGAAATGGCAAGCTCCAGACCCATGACCCTCCCCCAATATTCCATGACATTTTTATAATTTAAGGTGTAACATGAGCTAATTGCACAGAACCAGTTATGTGCTCTGACACATGGCACTGTGCTTTTATAGTAACAAGGATATTTTATCGTTTTTATCTTAGGTTGCCATTCCTTATCCAAGTTTCTTCTTCTTTTTTTCTTTTTATTTATGCTTCATTGTTGGACACAATGCCTTCATAATGTATAGGAAGTGTAGTTATGCCTTTAGCATGTTAATATAAGAGTATATCAGTCAATGCTTTGCTTTATTCTACATAAAAATGTAATATGCTTCTTCACATTTAAATTATCCAAATTATTAGTTTTTTTACATACCTTGGTAAAATTGGAACCCATTTCTACTTTAATGCCTAATTAAAGTTCATAAAATCAGCATTGCTTTGGTCTTTGATGTTAGCCTAGAGTTCTCTTTTCAGTGTACACAATGTACCCAGAATTTTCTACTTTGGCAGTTCATATAGAGTTATATGTATTGGAGGCATATTTAAGTATCATTGTATTTTTTTTTGTCCAGTTGCTTCTATTACTATTGGAACTGTTTGAGTATCTTTTCTCCACATTTTGTGGACTACTATATCTGGTTTTCTTGCATCTATTTTTAAACTGCTGGTATTTGGTGATCCCCACAATCTAAACTTTATTTTTGTTGATAATGCCTTGTGGTTCACGTTTCTAATGATTCTCAACTACTTCTATATTGTAGTGTTTGCACAATCAACAGTGCAACAATTTTGCCACATTATTGTCCCTTTCAGTGTATAGACCCTAAACTATATGTGAAGCACACACAGCAATGTGATGTGCAACTGTTTCTAGTTCTGTTTTACAGAACCTGCATGTGTCTGTTTCTCCCCATTTTTTCAATATACTTTGTAAACCAATGAGTACACTGATAACTGCCTTGGGCAGCCATTATTAGCCTTTCATCTTTTGCTTTAAATTCACCTCTCCTTAGCCATTCCTGTATCAAATGCTGAGCAACAAGTGGTTGTTCCAGTTGTTCTCTATACTTGCCTCTATATTTGTGGAGTTTCCAGTTTTCTCTACTTTTCTTCTGGTCCATTTCTTTATATTCTTTCTTTTGTATTTTTGTCTCTTTCATTAGCTCTCTGATTTTGTCTTCTTCTGGTTTAATTTTCATTTCTACTTTATTCCAAAATGCTTCTGCTAAATTAAGCAAAGATGTCATCTTAGACTTCCTCTTCTTTGATCTGATGAGTTCCATAATTACAGAAGCATACATGAATACACATAGTTTTAAGAAGGCCTGTATCTCCTTAAAAGTGAGGTATATAAAATCTTGGTATGTACTGTTTTTTTAATATATCAATTGATAAGCATGAAGCATTTTTCTTTTTTCTTGTCTAACTGATTCAAAACGTTTTGGGGTCAAGCGATCACATCAAAGCTGTAAATCACAACATGAGTAGCAAATTTAATTATATGTTTCATTTCTCTTTTTAATATCTCCAAATGTTTAGGAGTTTGTATATACATTGATGGGAATGGATATTGTTCTTATGTTTATTGGTTCATAGATAAGTACTAAGCTACCTCTTTTTGTGGGTCACTTTGAACTTTGCCAATTTCATTTTCAAAGGTGAGAATCAAACCCTGTACTTTGTGACTCCAAGGCAAACACCTTAACCATTATATCAAACCCCAACCCCCTAAAAGGTTTCAATCATACAGCCTTCACACAAGAAACCTTGGCATTAGCCCACTGCACTAACCACTACTTTCATAATTCAAGTTCATGATAGCATATTTGGAAGTTGGCATGGAGAGTTAAGGCTGAGAGCTATAGTTCCACTAGTACAAGATTTAATTCTCTAAACCCTAATTTGTTTATGATCTGACCTTGAGCGAGTCACTTCACCAGACATAGGTCACAGATTGCCCTAAAAAGGGATGGTGAGCCTAGCTGTTTAACAAATGGGTGATGTTATTATTGCTTCAGCCGTTGATGTTAGCTAAGAGTGTTCTTTAGCAGTGCCTGCAGTGTACCCAGAACTGTCTCCTTAATTGCACGTGAGATAGAACTCTACAAAAGAATAATAAAATACTATACAAAAAAAAAATGCAAAACAGATTTATCCTTACCTATGACAGCCTAAATCATGAAGTCTTTGGTCTACCAGAGGACTTACATTCCTCTCAAAAGACCTATCAATTAATAATGCTACTAACAATACTAAATGTCTTTTATAAAGAGAAACAAGCTTCATTATTCACTGTTAACTAAGGAAAGGACTCTGACCTGTGATGCAATGTTTCATTCTGTTCAAAGTACCCTTTAATTTGCTGATTATGGAGCACTTAATAATAATGTCACTTAACCATGTGGTTTTCTGAAAGAATGCCTGCATGCCATTGCTTAAAGACGAGGACAAGAGACACAACAGAAGGTGCCATATTTTGTTTTTTGGTGAAAAGTAATTGCCGTATTACAGTGTGCTGTGAACATTGCCTTGGGAAAGGCTGAGCAGGATATTTTAAATAGTATTTTGTGACAGAGTAGCTCTAGAATGATCACATGGGGCTACTTGGGTTATGTTTTAGCAATAAATAAATAGATAAATAAATAACTAAACTATACACCAGCAGAATAAGAATAAGCTGCTTTTCTGCATTCTTCTTGTTCAGTCTAAATATGTTAACAACTGAATATTTATAGTCTGGAATATAAGTAGCTAAGCCCTGCAAGCTTGTTGCAGATCCAGTGAAGCTGTATATTGGTAGGAATAATTGGCATTAGCTAGTACACATTCGACAGCTGTGCCGTGGAATCAAGAGGGAAAATGTGAGCAGCTCTAATCTCTGACGTCATCCTCTACCCATTAATCACCACAAACTGCACTGCGCTTATTGTTAATCTGAACAGACCGATGACATCATGCTTGGTGTAAAAGGATGTAGATGATTTCACCTTTATCCAGGCAGAACCTTTTGAGTGCAATGACATTAGTTTTTTATGATGTTATTATATCATTAATTCTCTGCATCTGTGTGTGACAGTTTAGTATTGGTCTTTTTTCTGTAGCCTCAGAGACCTGCAGTGCTTTCAGTTTGCTTTTCCTAATCTTTTTAAAACATTTACTCTTTGCCTACTGAGGTATCTTCACGTTTACTATGTCATTTGTGAAAATTCATAAAAATGTCTTAGAAAACAGCATTAGTGAAAAATGCATAATAATGTGCAACTATTATCATATTATTGACAGTCATACCAATACAATATGCACAATAATTCTGCATTATATTTTTTAACACAGCAGCCATGCTGCAAGATGATAACTATGTAGTACCCCAACAAATACTCAATTCGGTTTACCTTTACAAAGGTGAAACACACTCATGCGATTGCTCATATGAGCGAATCGTAACTTCGAAAGTCAAAACCATGACAGTTTCCAATGTTCGAAAATCAGCAAATCGAAATGCAGATTCACTGATTTTCGAACATAAATGCTGAAAAAAAAAATTAATGAAGTGTAAAGCAGAGGGGCAAGCATCCCTGTATCCCCCACACACCCTACTTTAATATTCTAACTCCAAGATCGCACTACAGTGGGGAAAGGGACCATTTTCCGATCCCCACTATAGTGCAATCCACCCCAAAATGCCGAATCTGCAATGAGCGAATGTCACTGCATTTGGTCATTGCACATTTGAACCATTTTGTGTTCGATGTTTTCAAACTTTGCAAATGTCTTTTCGAACATTTGCTGTTCGCCCGTGTGCAAAACGCGCACATGAAGGTAAACTACTCAATTCATATTGCATATCTTTTTTAAACAGGGGTGTGGTGTAGTATGCTAAATCAATTCATCCTCATCTATCAGAGTAACATAGAGAGATAAGATTTGTTAAAAAAAACAAACTAGGTAATAGCATTTTCAAAACTATCTTCACTTTACCTTATTAAGGCCGACTGCAACAATCTTTCTGCAAGCTACAAAAACAGGTTTAAAGATTGGAAGGGCTAATTCCTGACAAACATGTCAATACCTTGGCAATTATATCACTTGCTTGTGATGTGATGTTCCCAATAAGTTTTGTTAAATGTTGTAGGTTTGACATTTTTGAAACAGATTCAATGAAATATTCAAAAGTGTCTCCAGGCAGAAAATAAGTAAAGAAAGTGGTAGATGTCTCTGACTTGTTCTGCCTATCAAAATCCATTGTGTGAGTAGTAGTCTGTTCATGTTCCTTATGTATGTATGTATGCAGTTATTTATGCATTTATTTATTTATTTATTTATTGACCCTTTGCACCAACTATCTGTTGATCACCAGCACCATTCTGGCCAATTAGACCATTCATTCTACATCATCAGGGTGATGGCTGACCAGGAGGGGCCACCATTTAGACAATCATTTTGGGTCATTAAAACCTCCTGCAGTTTTCACCCCAGCCCTAGCTCTGTGCACCTAGCAAGATGCTGAGAAGAGGCATATTATGGGCCTCACCTCAGCTCTACGAGGGACATTCTGTCCAAGCAGCCATGCCTCTCCCATTGTAGCATGAGTGACAGTCTACACCAGAGAGCTGGCACAACACAGTGTACCACAATGTGAATACAAACCCTTTCCACCTTCCCAGGAGAGGAAAGTGTGCCATGCCTATTCACTTCTTCCCACCCCCCACCCCTTTGCTCCTTCAGAGCTGAGACTGTTAATTGAACTCTGGTGTCTGGGTCACAGTCATGATTCCACCCTTCTGCATCATGAAGCTAGCCTGTGTTCATTATTAGTTGCCTTATCTAAATTTGATTATAGCATTTTTACTGAAGAGAGGAGTTATAGTAAATGGGTAGTCTCATTGAAACAGGCAACATGTTTAGTTAAATTAAAAAGTCTGTTACATAACTTTCAGTAATAAGTTCCACAGTACTTTCTGACCAGAAGGAAATGCATAAATACTTGCTAGTTGACAGATTTCATAGGTTCATAGGTAGGTACCTACTAGGCTATTGGCCCTAGGGCCTATATCAGCCTAGCCAAAAAGGTACCCTGGCTTTCACCACCTAAGAAAATTATTTTCCTGTGCCCCTGTCAAGCAGAGCCACAGAAGTGATCCCTGGGGTGAATTTCCTATTTCACATCCAGTCATCAAGATTTTTCTTGAAGAGTGCTAATGAGGAGCTCTGTTTGACATAGATAGCTAGTCTGTTCCAGAGTATGGGAAGTCTCTGTGACAGGAATCTATCCCTCCAGCATGTTCTGTTTATTGTGGTGACAAGGTTTATGTCCCTAGAGTGTGTAGCTTGGAGGGATTGGGATTTCTTTAAGTGGAGCATGTCCAACAGCTCTGGGTTTGCCATAGCTTTGTATGTTAGGCAGAGATCGCCTCTGAGTAGGCGACGGAGGAAAGCTGGAGTTTTTTGAGACGGACTGCCTAGGGCATCTCTTTGAGGCCAGTAATCCTCTTTGTGAGGTATTTCTGCTGCCTTTGCAGTTGTTATAGATGGCTTCGGAGGTACATACCAAAAAGGGTGTTGTATTCTATAATGAGTGATGAGTAGAGGGGAATGATGACCTCTTTTTTCTGGATGAGAAACATTTTGTGATGAGGTGTGCCACGTAGAAGGATTTCCTGACCACTGTGGCAATGTAATTATCAAATAAGAGGCTACAGTCCACCTGTGTCCCAAGGTCTCTTATCACAATTTCAGTGTTAATTAGACTACCGCCTATGTCGTAGTTCATGGATACAGAGTTTTTAACCAAAGGGGATGACAATGCACTTTTTGGCACTGAACTTGAGACCATGGCTTTGAAACCAGGCATCTGTCTCAGTGAGGCCCTTTTGTAGGATGTCCACATCATTAAGAATTTCTATTATGGTTCCTAGTTTGCAGTCATCTGTGAACTTATTTAGCCAAAGACCTTCTGTGTTAGCCTGTACTTCAGAGAAGTAGATACCAAACAGGAGAGGACTGAGGACTGAACCCTGTGGTACTCCACTTGTCACTGGTCTGAAGTCAGATTTGGAGCCTACTACTTTCACAGTGTGGGTTCTGTCAGTAAGCCAGTTGGCAACCTAGTTTAGTGAGTTTATCTATAATTCCAGAGTGGGGGATGGTGTCAAAAGCCTTGGCGAGATCTAGATTGGCTGTGTGAACTACCTTACCCTCATCTATGGTTTTGGTGACTGCTTCAAAGAAGTCTATCAGGTTTAGGAGACATGATCTGCCTCTTACAAACCCAAACTGTGTGGGGTCCAGAGTTTGGAGATTACCAATGTCATTGTTTATGAGTTCCATGATGATACATTCCATGGCTTTACAGACCAGGCTCATCAGGCTAATGGGGCAGTAGTTCCCGGGGTCTGTCATTGCTCCCCCTTTGTGGAGTGGGATAACCATTGGCTATGATTGAACATGGTACTTAGGTGGGGTACAAGTTCATTCTGTAGTTCGTGTAGAATGCAGCCTGGTATGTTGTCAGGTCCCATGGATGCTGTGTTCTTGGCTTTGGAGAGTGAGGTTTTTACCTCTGCATCCGTGATTACAGGAACTTTGCATTCTTCCAGTATAGAGATGGGCCCTTTAGGGGGTGAGAGGGGGGTAAAATTAGCACTGAATTTATCTGCCAGGATGTTGACAATATCAGTTGATTCTGTATATTTAGTGCCATTGTGCTGTAACTCAGAGCAGATCTGAGTGTTGCCATTGAGATTCTTGACATAGCTATAGAATGCATTGTGGTTGTCTTTAGAATCAGTGGCGATTTTGTTTTCATAACTAGCTTTGGATGATTTTATGAGGGATCTCCGCTTCTTACTGAGGCTGATCAGGGACTTCCTCCAATCATGGGATTTTACTCTTTTTTGCAACAGTTTCTTTCTTCTGTTATAGAGTTTGTTTATGGCAGAAGACCACCAGATTTGGCTTCCTTTTTTTGGAGGATAGCGTCCTAGTTCTGTTAGGGATAGCACGATCCATGCACTTGTGTAAGTGCTTATAAAGTGCATTTGTGTAGGATTCAGCAGTCGTACCTCTATTGTCCATCTACATGGGTTTTGTGAAGTTTGCCACTTCTGTCTTCAGAAGCGTGAAGTTGGCTTTGGAGAAATTTTTTATGGTTGTTTCCCTAATGAGAGGTGGGTGCGGGATGTAGATGTCTAGGGTGATTAGCTTGTGGTCAGATCTGACCAACAAGGAATTGACCTCTGGTGTGGAACACTGGTCGCCCATGTTGGAATGACCAGGTCTAGGATATTGCTGCCCCTGGTGGGGGTGTGGATAAGTTGATCCAAGGTGTTGGAATTTATGAATTCCAGAAAACGTTGAGCAAAAGAGTTGGTACATGAGTAATTTTCCCAGTTAATGGTGGGGTAGTTGAAATCACCCATTATTAGGGTGTTGGGTTGTATCCTAATATTTTCTAGTGTATCATAAAAAGAGGAGTGGGAATCCTGGAGCATGGTGGGTGGTCTGTAGCAAGCTACAATTTGAATTGCGGTCTTGCTCAGAGTTAGTTGCACTTAGATAATTTCAGATGCATTATGCTGAGCATCTAGCTTGGAGGTGTGGACATCCTTAATGAATATGGACATGGCTCCGCCTTTAGTGTTACGGTCCAGGTTAGGTGGCAGAAAGGTGTGGTATAAATTATAGCCTGGTAATGCAGAGGTGCTCTCTGGAGCTTTGAACCAGGTCTCTGTCACTGCACAGATGTCAATGTTCTCCATTTTAAGGACTGCCTCGAGTGAGTGCATTTTGAGGTTTAGACTTCTAGCATTGAGTAGCATTATCTTCAGATTTTGTTTGCTTATACCTGTTATGGTGGTGAATTTGTCATTTGAACCTTGCCTAAAAAAGACACTATAGGGGTAGCAAGAGCCTTTGCCAGTATCCAGAATCCCAATGGCGACAGGTGGAGGCCATCTCTGGCAAAGCACCGTGGTCTGTCAATCATGTCATTCCAAGTAGACAGATACTGGATTCCCTTAAAATGACACCAGAAGCTTAGCCAATTGTTGAAGTCAATAATTTTGTCCTTGTACTGTGGTATCATTCTGGGTGATGGCAGGATGCTACTCAGGGCTAGGGTCATACCTGCTTGGACTACAAGATCAGAGAGCTTCTCCATGTCCCTTTTCATGTAGTCCAGGGAGGTATATCTCAGGTCATTCACACCAACATGGACAATGACAGAGTCATATTTGTACTTGTTGTGGAGTGACATGAGTGCATGCATTATGTGGCGGATCCTGGCAACTGACAGGCAGCTGACAGTAACTTTCTCCTTGTTTAGCCTGGTGAATGGAACATCAATGTACCGGACTATAGAGTCACCTATGACTAGAGTGCTGGGTACATTATGCCTTATGGGCTGTAGTTGAGTGGCACACTGAGTTTGTGGGCTATGTGTCATTTGGATTGTGTTGGGGGGCAGAGGTTGCTTGCAATTCTTCTTTGGAGGTCTCAGTTGTTTGGTCAGATTTTTATTGAGAGCTTCCGTGAATGTAGGCGTGTGTTTTGTGCTTTTATGTGTGTGTTTTGGTGGTGTAGGTTTTGAGGGACTACGTGATGAGTGTGGTGTGGTGCAAGTGTTTACCTTCTCCTCTTCACTGTCTAGTCCAGTCTTCAGTGAAGAGAGCTTTGCTTCCAGTTTGGCTATATAAGTGCATCATTCACAGGTTGTAGTGTTGGGTGGTAGGAGGAGAGGGTTGTCTGTGTACATGAGGCAATTGCTGCATTGCCCCAAGATGTCCAGATTCATCAGGTAGACAGGAGAAAACACCGGGAGCTGACCTTTAGACATGCCTGGATAGGTGCTTATTTATTAAGTACTAAAAACTGTTTTCCTCTAGACAAGTGAGGAAAGTTGAGTGCTGTAGTAATTTGTATCTTATTTAGTGCTTACAATGAGTTCTGAACAAGTGCTGAGACCAGATTACAAAATTTTTTCTTTACTTTGCCCACTGTTGTATTCTCTATTAAGATATTCAATGACCTGAAAAGGCAGAGAAAAATAAGCCTAGATGGAAAAGCAGCTTGTTCAGGAGAAGGGCTAAGTGAGCAGATAAAGACGAATGCTAGTTTGTTATGTAGCAATGAAAAGAATAAGTAACTCAAACACAGACTGCACGGTATACATTCATTTGATTGGCTGGTGGATGGTTGATCAGAATACAGTCGAAAGCAGTGGGGCAAAACCTCAAAAATGCAAACGCAATTGTTGTGAATTGCAAACCCCCCCCTTTTGACCCATGATAGAGCTTGGTTAGATGGTCGAGTGTTTGGAAATGTCGCATTCGGTGTTTGTAATGACATTCCGACTGTTCGGCACTGAGAAATTTGGTAATAACACTCGGTGTTATACCCAATTGAGCAATGTTAGCTCGATTAAATGAATGTATTCCAACTGTACACATAGGCTTATCTATGTATTGATCTATCTAATCTGTTTGTCTATCTATGTATTTATTTATTTATTACTATTTGATAACAAGATGGATTGGCTAGTAAACATGAACTAAGCATTGCTACAATGTATGTAGCTTCACTGGTTCAGTGACTGGTTGTAATTTCGAAGTGGATGACATGATTGTAAGGAAGAGACCAGATATCCTGTGTATCCAGTAGACAAGATTAAAGGGAAGTGTAGCAATTCAGAGCCTACAGCTCATGGGGAGAAGAGAACAGAAATGGTGTTGGAACTATGATGAGGGAGAGTCTTCTGGAAACAGTGGGGGATATCATCAGAATTAGTGAAAGAGTCATGGCTGTCAGACTCCGGTATTCATACTTTTTTCCTATACCCCATAACAGGGCTGTGATAGCTAGAAAGAAAAAGAACTCGGCAGCTGCTGCAGGAAGTACTGTAGAAGGCATGAGTTGGTATTTATAATGGGGGATCTGAATGCTCATATTGAGACAGATAGAACAGGATATGGAGACTGCCTGGACCCATGTGATTGGGGTAAAAGGAATAAAGGAGAGGACATTTTAAATGTCTCTTTGGCAAATGCCTTAATGGTTTCCAAAATATAGTTCACTGTGACAGATAGTCACAAGAACAATACAAATGTGGCCAATATGCAACTCAGGTAGACATCCTCTTAATAAGCAAAGGGTACTGGGAGACAATCAGAGACTGCAAATTCATCCACAGTGAAACAGTCAGCCTACAGCCTAACCCACTGGTTGCCACAGTCAGCGTAGGTTCAAAGGTCTACATAGACTAGGCTGAAGAAGTAAAGGAAACAGGTGTATTTGAAGGAGAATGGCAGCATCTCAAAACAGCACACATGAAGAGTACAGACAGCTATGCATCTTAGCCAGGTGTGGAACTCAGGTACATAAGGAAATCTGGTGGTGGAGTGTAGAAATTCAACAAGTTATCGAAAGAAAAATGGGGTGTAGGAAAAAGAGAGAGAACAGATGGAGCATGCTAAGAAAGAATACTGGTTTGCTAATAAAGAGGCTAAGAGAGCTGTTGCAATAGCAAAGAACAAGGCATCAGAAGCACTCTAACTACTTCTGGAAAGTGACTCAGGAGAGAGCACACAGAAACTCTTCCAGGTTGCAAGGCAAATACAGAACAACAAAGAAGAAATTCGTCAGGTACCATTCATACTGGATGCTAGCAGCAACTTGCTCACCAGTCCATCAGACATCAAAGGACAATGGAGGGAGCCCTTCTAACAGATTCTGAATGAAGATTACTTATTAAAGTCTGTACTTCCCCATAGACAGCCAATGATGAAAGAGGAAGACGATTTCATCCTTGAAGAAGTAAGAACAGCACTACGGAAAATAAAGTCAGCAGACTCAGATGACGCCACAGCTTCGTTGTTGACCAGGTTAATCCCTCTAGGCCATTAGTCTCTTTTTAGGGGAGACTCAGTGTGGTATTTGTACCACTAAGGAGAAATTTTGCCAGACCACATGGGGCTTCCTCTACCATTTTCAATAGGTGGTGTGTGATTATCTACATCCATCTGAGCTACCACCAGCTCAAGCAAATGTGACTGCTGTTTAACATGTCATCCAAATGACTGTGCACTAATGAGTGCAACACCTCCCTTATCCATTTATCTGGTGCATGGATAGAATCCACAGCCTTCTACACCAATAGTGTGCTACCTGTTACACCACTGACACTACATAGGATATGCTTAGAATGTTAGGTTTGTTAGGGGGAGAAATAGCTCCTGCAGGTACTCAGATCAGTATAGAGAGATAAATGAGTATCCCAGATGATGGAAAATAAGCATTCTAGTGCAAGTGTACAAGAACAAAGGGAACATTCCCAACTGTGGGCAGTACAGGGTTATCAAACTCCTGTCACAATGGAGAAGGTGACTGAAAAATGAATATGGAGAGTAGAAAGTAAGATAGGAGATAAGCAGTTCTGATTCAGATCAGGATGCAGCATACCTGAGACAATGTTTGCAGTGAAGCTGATTGTGGAGAAGAGGCTAGATATTCAACGGGCATTCATAGATGGTGAAAGCATATGACAAGTTCCCAAGAAATCTGATTTGGGAGCCCTGTGGTGGTTTGAAGTCCCGAAAACATTGATAGGAGTAGTGCAAGCTATTTGCAAGAACTGAATGACTCATTTCCAACAGTGTTCAATCTAACAGAAAGGTTTCCAGTGGGAATGAGTGTACATCAGGATTCAGCTCTCAGCGCTCTGCTGTTCATACTGGTGATGGAATACATTAGCAAACATGTTGAAGGGGACAACTTAACAAAGCTACTGTTTGCAGAAAATGTGGCATTACAAACAGCCCCTGAAAAGCAACTTCAACAAATGATAAGGGAATGGAATTCAAAACTGAGGGCTTAGAGTATGTAACTGAGTACAGATTAGAAAACTCTCATGGCAGCAAATGCAAGAATCAGAGGAAGCTGAAAATTGAAATAGAAGGGAAAATATTGGAACAAGATAGCTTCACATATCTGGGAGGGGTGGTTGAGAAGAAGGGAAGTCTGAATGAAGAAGGCAAAGCTAGAATCGGGGGGGGGGCTGCAGCAAACTAGCACATGGTATGAGAGCTAAGGTATGACAGAAGAATGCCAAAGAAGCTGAAAAGTAAAGTGTACAAACAGTGGAGTGACTAGTATCACTGTGCAGTACATAAATATGAGCAGTGAAGGTAGAGCAGTTAAGGAAGCTAAAGGTGATGGAGATGAAGTACCTGAGACTGGCGGTGGGATGCACACTGTGGGACAGATAAAGAACTGATGACATCAGAGCAGAAGCCAAAGTAGCTTCAATTGCAGGAAAAAGTCAAAGAGAACAGACTATGGTGGTTCAGACACTTGTATATTTGTAGTGATAATAGGAATGTGTGTAGAAATACTATGAGTTGGAAATGGAGAAATTAGACAAGCATTGGGATAATTAGTTGAATAGGTACTGAGGTGGATAAAGAAAGGTAGGATGATAGGATGGGGAAATAAAATGTATAAAAAATATTTTGGAAGGCTAATCAATGAGCACAATATGTAGGAGGATTCATAACATGGAATAGCATGAGAAAGGGCTATTGAGAAAGGATAAAATAAGGTGCACACATAAAATGGCCTACTGATGTCATGCTATAATCTTAGTACAGTCTGAAATAAAACAGAACTAATATTTGCTATCATGTTGTACAATGCAATCCGAAGTTGGGATGCCCTTTGTTGCACTCAAGCAAAGCAGAGCTGAGGTTGTTGAAAAGTTGTGAAACATAAGCAATTATGAAATAAAAGTATTTAGCAAAATTCCTGCCATATCATTTATATGCTTCCTATGCTGGCATTTAATACTTCAAAGTATTAGACAATCATTTTAATGGGCTTTCTTCTAAGAAACCATAATATTCACAATTCCTTATTAGATCATTATGAAAACTTCATGTAGTTCCAGGTTGTATTTCTTTAACAGGCCATTCACTATAGACCACTGGCTTTTCAATTTACGGACAGTAAATTATCTGATAAACATGGTACTCCTGAAAGAGAGCTGTTTTCTCCAAGGTGAGTAAGGGCCATTTGAATGATGGGAAAAAAGAAATGACTACTTTGTGGGATTCACTTCTTATTGAAAGCCACCCATGTTGCCCATGTCGTTTTCCTTTATCTGCACACTCAGAATACATTTAAAGCCTCTCCTAGACAAATGTATGTGTTACACCGAGAAGATGAACGATCATGATGACGATATATTATAAAGCAAATAGCACATGGGTAGCAGCAGAATATAAAGTGCAGTTTGGAATTCCCATGCTGTTATGAAAAATAAATCATTATATTTGCTGCAGACTGAAAGTCTAGACGTGGTCCACAAAATAATTTAGTCTGCTTACTTTTTTCCTTAATACAGTAATCCTACATTATAATATTTTATGCTTGCACCGGATACATTTTTCTATCACATACTTTCTGTCTTATTAAAGCTGATCCCTTAGTGGGTTAGACAAATCCACAACAAGCAAATGTTCCTTTAAAGTGACCATCTTCAGAACAACTCAAAACATGCATTTTGACTTGAAGAAATTTACTTTCATGAAGTGGTACATTAAGAGTTTGTCATTAACTGCAGTGAAATCATAAAATTTGATGTAAATGCCTCAGTTTATCTAGAGTGCAGGTAAAGCAGAGAGAGAACTAAGCTTTTGGCTCAAAATTAAGAATATAGAAGCAGAATGCTTCATGTACTTGAAGACAAGCCAGATGTTGTCCATTTATAGCTGGGTCTCACAGGTAGTGCATATAGCCTTTACCTATGGATGTTCTGGAACCCTTTAATGGATTAAAACTGTTTTTAATAAAGCAGAAAACAAGTATGGATGCTAACCAATAACAGACAATTACATAAAATTAGGAAGCCCATTGTTTTTAAGCTGATAACATTTTTTTTTGTATTTATGTGGTCTCACAAATGGAAGATTTTTTATTTGATTTTATCTCTCTGACAAACAGTCTTTAAACAAATCTGAATATTCATGTTGCTTTTATTGTATAAGAAAAGTACAAGTTAATCACTAAATATAATTTTGTATAATTTCAGTAGAAGAATAATATAGATTTATTCATATTGCTAGTAGTTAATTTATTGCTCCTTTTTACCAACAAAAGTAGAATTGACATAAATGTATCACAAAATGATATGTGCATACAAAGAGGTTTCCTATCCATGTAAAACAAAATACTTCCCTGGCAAAATTCAATAACAATCTGGACAAATGGATGAGAAACTGTAAATTTATCCAGGGGATGACACCTATGTCTCTGCTGGACAAAGAACATTTATGTGCTACAAAACTGCAATGTGACTATTTCTTGTCTGTAAAAGGGAACAAGTAACACATGAGAGTTCTGCTTGGCTAAGCTTAAATAGGCCCAAGGGTCATTAGCCTATTATCTTTCTATGTTTCCATGTTCCTGTGTAATGGAGGAGTTAAATAAAAACTTTCAGTTAGCTGTCATCATGATTTTAACAAAAGCAGACAGTAATCTATAGGCCTGCAGTCAAATTAATTTCTATACAAATTTCACAAGGACAGACATGGCCCTGATAAATCCATTCATCTATAAATACAGGATGAATAGAGCAGTGAATAGTTCTGCAATTCAGTTGCTAGATTCATATTTAAAAACATGTTGTAGATAACCCAGCATACTTCTTAGTGGTTTGAAACACTTAGTTAAATTATAACATTGTGTAAATACTTACCGCAACATTTCACTTGAAAATGAATGCTACATGTAAAAAATTCAGATGTGGTTTCTGAATGCCACAGAGGAAATTAATTTTAAAGCAAGCACAAACATTAATCAAAAATTGTTAAAACACGATTACGGCTCCATTCCAGGCTTAGTGGTAGACATTTTATGTCACACTGAACTGTGTTTCTTTTGAACTAGCCCAATTCCATCAAATGTTCCAGTATCCCTAAATGAGATAATAAATCTACATGTAATTCCTGGTAAGAAATTGGTTTAGTGTGTTTTACTGCTTACAAGAAGTTACAGCCTTTAAGACCACTTATTTCAATTTATGAAAGAGGCAAACAAGCAGAAATTTATATGAATTATTCTTATAGATCTATGTACATAAGGCATACATAGATCATTTACATTTTTTTCTAGTATTACTATGACTGAATTTTTATGCAAGGGCAGTGGATATGTTAGGGGTTATTTGCACAGACTGTAGTTATTGAATATGACATGTATATACAGGGAATATATGTGGAATGACTGTCTGTACTGCTATATTCTCTTCTTCATCATCATGTGCACACAAGAAGAAATGAGCCCTACAGCTGTGTCACACACATCAGAAATAAACATGACTTGCCATTTGTTATCATTTGGCAACCATAGACAGGGGGTATATTACCTTGAAACATGTTTTAGACAAGCATGCGATTTATATTCATGTACATCCGAAACAGTAATATAATGACACTTAAATATGTAAGTGACAAATGACCACACAGATCTGATGACATTTCAGTAGTTGAAGGTCTCTGTTCGTAAATTAAATGTATCTACTACATGATTATACTGTATATGTTCAGAAGAAATTGCAGTGAACTCTGCCATAACAGAATGTAAACAAGACAAACACAGAAAAAAAGGGTTCTAACCCAGGTCCAATCAAACTTTAACATTTTCTTGCATCACACCATACAGAAAGAAATGTTATGTAAGTCTTCATGTGCTAAAAAGCTGTACAGTGTGAAGAAAACAGTTACAGTCAAATATAAATGTTTGCAGGAAGACTACAGTGAATTCTTATTTGGAAATTAAGTAACACCTGTGAACAATCCCTAACATACTCAGCATTTGCATCATGGCAGACTCAAATACATGCCAGGACAGATATCAGAAAGATGTGTATCAACCTGTGATGCCACAGAAATAGGAATACTGTGTGTGTCATGACAAACAGACTTGAAGGATTTACAGCACTCACCTATTGTAATGGGTATGAACCCTCTATCTTGGAAGGTGATATCTTAAAAACGTTGTTCTGTCACTGTGCCACAAATACTTTCTTTGTCTAACCTGCTACTGTCTGACACAGTTATCTGCCAGACAGATATTAGCAGATTCAAACCCTTTCCTACCATACTGCACACACACACACACACACACACACACACACACACACACACACACACACACACACACACACACACACACTAAAGAGCTGTTTATTGACTGCATCTTACACACAACATAGCAATGGATATTGTCACAAATTAAGAAAATTAAAGTGTGAAGTAATAATGGAAATTTTAGGATAATTTGTACAACATGATTTTGTCAGAAGGGTGACTCGGAGTTAATCTTCACACAACTGTGAACAGTGCAATATCAGTGTTTTGTTTTGTTTTTTTTGGCCAAGGAAGTTGTTTCTGTTGTTTTGCAAAACAAAATTGTCTCACAATTTCAACACATACTATCTCTATAGATATGCTATACAACTCATTACTGAATGCATGTGCCTCAGAAATATTAACACCACATCATTCATAGAACTGTTTCCCTGACAGGTGATTAAAAATAAATTCAGATTTCTTTCTCCAACGTAACAAGAGAGAATTATAACTTGATGCAATATTGATTGTATAATGTCAGTAAAGTCATATAATGTAACCCTTTGCTGGAATTGAACAGCAAGCCACATAAGTCCACAACCAATACAGGTGCATAAATCACATGCAACATAGTGGAAATCTTTGAGACTCCATCGCTGTGAAGTCATTACATTATATGATTGTGTTGGAAACAAGTTGAATGAGATAAAAGGGTGGTGAGGCCTCTACCACTGTAATTACACACATTATAGCAGTTTGGATGCCATTTGTTTATAACAACAGAAGGACAAACAATGCTTACAGTCAGTTATTGTGCATTTTGAACACCTGAATATGTGATGACAGAAGTTACATAATAGTGTGAAGAATGAAAACACCATAATGCAAGTATTGCTGAACTTGTGAGGTATTTGCGTATTTGAAGCTGTGGCATCATGTTATTGCTGCAAGAGATACATGTGTACCTGTAATTTCTTTAAAAGAATGTTGCTATATGTTTATTTCTCATGCAACATTGCCTACTAATAGGTATACCCAAACATATATGATGTATTTGGCAGTCATCAATGTGATGGGAGAAGGGCAATTATACACCATGTAAGGATAATCACAGATTTGAACACATGCCTTACTAATGCAACAGCATACATAACATTGACTCATTTACTCATGCCACAGGAAAAGCCTTAGGTGGCTCTCCTGGGAAGGCCAAATGTCATCCAATGGCATCATCATTGTTCAATAAAGCATTTCTGTGTGAAAAATTGGCAGAAATTCTTGTAATAGGAATTCCTGCTATAAATGTACACAGCAGATAACTGGGTGACAACATTATTACCTACCTTCATGTTCACAGTCATAATGACACAAGTGAGTCAAAAGAGCAATGGCTGGATTTGAACAGACTACCTAAGATCACAAGGTACAGAACACTAGCTGAATCACACACTCCACAGGAGATGCTGGTTTACAGTTGTGACAGTGCACATTTGAATGGATAACATCATTATTATTTAATACTGTGATATTCTTCTAAAAAGTAAAATGGTAGACAAAGTGACAATACACAGATACACATGCTATAAGCATTAGAAGCCTTCTTTATACAGTATGACAGACACACACATGCTCATTGTAGTCAATCATTGCCTGAATCAAACCTCCTCCATCATTAATTACTCAGTGTAGAGAGCATGGTATCAACAGCCAGCACCACAGGATAAGCCATAATACAACTGTGATGTAGTTAATTTTTGAAAGCAAGATATAACCAATATGTTTGCAAAACTGGGTATTGCCTGAAAATAATAGACATGTATAGGGTAGTCCTCTGCAAGTGAAAATGCATTTCCTAAGTGGAACTTTGTATAAGGGGTGTTGTCATGGAGCTAATAATGGAGGTAACTGTACAAAACAGTACACATAGTCATACTATTTAAGTAATACTGGATTTGGATCCTCTACCTTTCTTGTTACAGAACCCAGAGAACATAGAATTAATCACAAGTGCCACATGGGAAAAATGGCTTTTATAGTGAGTGCACTTATGAAATATGACCCCATCAGTGTGTTGCAGATAAGATGTTTATGGTAAAAGTCGAATGTGAGGGAGTCCTCTCCCAGGTAAAATCTTTCCCCTGAGTGACAGTTGATACAGACCATCTGTTTAGGAAACTGTACATACTTGATATTGAAACCACACACACACACACACACACACACACACACACACACACACACACACACACACACACACACACACACACACATTCACTACTGTGAGATTTGAACCTCCTACCTATCTAGCTACACAATCTACAGAACACAGTATTAGCTGTAAGTACAACAGGAAAAGTCTGACTCTGAAGAGTAGAAATTGTACTTTTGACAGGATGACATCATCAGTGTTTTGCAGAGAAGATGTTTGTGGTAAAAGGGGAAGGGGGAATCCTTTCCCATGTTAAAATCTCTCCATGAGTGGAAGTTGATATATAACATTTGTTCAGGAAGTAATATGTATCTGATATTGTAACCACACACACAAGTTCTCCACACTGAGATTTGAACATCCTACATCACAAGTTACACAGTCTAGAGAACACAGTGTCAGCTGCAAGTGCCACAGAAGAAGCCTGACTCTGAAGGGTAGAGACACTTTTGACAGGATAACCTCATCTGTGTGTTGCAGAGAAGTTTCCTGTGGTAAAACTGGGATAAAGTGCAGTGGATGCTGCATACAAAGTTAAATTCTTCTCCTGAGTGGAAGTGGAAAGGGTACATCTGTAGTTAATGCTTTACTTACCGCTCACTAATACCAAACACACACACACAAGATCATCACAGACCAGCTACCTATCTAGAGAACACAGCATGAATCACAAACCCCAGGGGAGAAGTCTAAATTTAATTATGTGAAATGCAAATTTGTAAGTATTAAAATGTCACTGTTTTGAACATAAGCTGCTGTGCATTTCTGGTTTTGGAACAAATACATTTATCTGGACAGGCCAATGTAGCAACATGTGCTTGTTTCATGTAATCACATACTTCTCTGCTGACATCTGTATAATGTCATTCATATCACTGAGAGGGACGTATCAGTTTCACAGTATGGGATGTCAATGTCAGTCAAAACTGTAAAACTGTGGATTGTCAATCAAGCAATCATGACAGCTCATCCCAGGTTGTTTGCACATAAAGAGTAACCATTTAGTGTCTAACTGTCAGTTGCAATGTCTCATGTTTGCACAATGTGCATTGGCAACACACACATACACTTTCTAAATATGACACTGCACTTCTGAATAACAGTGGAGGATTATGTGTGAAAAGGTTGCACATCATTGTAACAAAGTTGCAAGTATCAAACCACCAAAGAAAATAGAGTGCGCCTGGTAAAAAACACAAATAAATCAAATACCAGTCGCAGTGAACGGACCACCACAAAGCTGATTACCAATGATAATGTACCTGAGAAAATGGACACTAAACATTTTCTGTGAATTGCAGACTGTTGAAGAAGGATGAAATCGCTAGATATAAAATCCAATTTATTGAATTGTAAAAGAAGAAAACTGCCACAACACGTTTTCAAAATTAGGATATTTCAGGTATCATGATGTACACAGTTGTCATGACAATTGCAGTTCTTAAATCATATGTTTGTTACAGGTGTATTATGAAATATATACAGGACTAGGCATGTTATTGCTGGTAGAAGCATGACTTATGGAAAAAGTTTTAAATTAAGGAGGGTTATTTGATGACACACAAGGAGTGGGAAGACTTGAACAGTTGATGAAGGAATTACACATACAGACATACTAATAGATTAGTTTATGGTTCCTTTCTGCACATATTTGTATTGTGTTTCTCTTCAGTTTATCATCATAATTATTCAGGTAAGATTTGCACACAACAGTGTTCCAGATAGGGAGCAGCACGTTATTGCAGCTGGATAGCAGTGTGCTAAGAAATGTGTCAATGTCAAAACATTTACACCTACAAGAGTCATGCAAAATGTTCAAAACACTGGCAAAAATCTGTTATTTGAACCTTGACATGATTCCAAAAACAAACCTGCAGATCTGAGTATTATTTGTTCATACCACATAGGAAATCCTACTATACATAGACTTCAAATATAGGTTCATAGGTTCATAGGTTCATACTAGGCTATCTGCCCTAGGGCATTTATAAGCCTAGCCAGAATGTGTTTGGCTTTCGCCACCCATTTAAAATTTATTTTGCTATGCCCTTTTTCGAGGTTAGTATACTGTGCCTCTGTCTAACAGTGACACAGAAGTGATACCTGGGGTAAACCTACGATCTCCCATCCACTCATCAAGATTCCTCTTGAAGAGAGTCAATGAGGGACTCTGCCTAACCTGGACTGGGGTTTTATTCCAGAGTGAAGGGAGCCTCTGGGTTATGAATCTGTCCCTCCAGCATGTCCTATTTATTTCAGTGCTGAGGTTCAAGTCTCGAGCGTGTAGCTCGATGGGATTTGGATTTTCTGAGGTGCAGCATGTCCATTAATTCCGGGTTGGACATGGCTTTATACGTCAGGCACAGATCGCCACTGAACAGGCGGTATGCCACTGAGTAGAGCTGGAGTTTCTTTAAATGGGCAGCATATGGCATATGTTTGAGCCCTTTGATCCTCTTGGTGAGGTACTTTTGGGGTCTTTCCAGTTGCTGCAGGTGTCTGGTAAGGTACATCCCAAAAGGGGCATTGTACTCAATTATGGGCCTGATGAGGGATGAGTAAAGAGGCACGATGACCTCCCCTGATCTAGATGTGAATCCCTTCATGATTAGGTGGGCTATATAAAATGTTTTTCTAACCACTTTGGCCACGTGGTTGTCAAATGAGAGATTGCTATCAACTTGGGTCCCCAGGTCCCTAATTACTTCTTCTGTACTTAATGGATTACCACCTATGTGGTAATTTGTGGGCACTTTGTTTTTGCCAAAGGGGATGACTATACACTTTTTGGCATTTAGCTTGAGGCCATGGCTCTGGCACCAGTTGTCTGTTTCTATGAGGCCCTTTTGGAGGATGCTTGTGTCGGATGGCGAGTCGATTATGGCGCCCAGTTTGCAGTCATCTGCGAACTTGGTCAGCCACAGTCCTTCCGTGTTGGCCTGTACCTCCGAGAAATATATACAGAACAAGAGAGGTCCCAGGACTGAGCCTTGTGGGACACCACTTGTAACTGGTTTGGAGTCTGACATGGCTCCAGCAATTCTAACCATGTGGGTTCTGTCCTTGAGCCAGTTTGCAATCCATCTAGTGACATAGGGGTTTATATTTAAGCTGGTGAGCTTATCTATAATGCCCGAGTGGGGTATTGTATCGAAGGCTTTTGCGAGGTCCAGGTAGGCTGTGTGGACCACCTTCCCCTCATCAATGGCCTTGGTGACTGTTTCAAAGAAATCAACCAGGTTTAAGAGGCAGGATCTGCCCTTAACAAAGCCGAACTGCATAGGATCCAGTGTTTGTAGGTCCCCAATATCTTTATTTATGAGGGCCATGATGATCCTTTCCATAGCTTTGCAGACCAAGCTAGTCAGGCTTATGGGGCGATAGTTTCCAGGATCCATTGAGGCACCACCTTTATGGAGAGGGAC
Source organism: Protopterus annectens (assembly GCF_019279795.1). NCBI lineage: Eukaryota > Metazoa > Chordata > Ceratodontiformes > Protopteridae > Protopterus > Protopterus annectens. The sequence goes on from NC_056725.1 coordinate 577,704,297, forward strand.
CACTGTTGCTGTACGCCACTCTTTGGGCACATATCCTGTAGTAAGGCTGAGATTGAACAGTATTATGTTTGGGTTTAGCTCTTCTTGGAGTTCATGTAGGACGCAGCCCGGGACACCATCTGTGGGGAGGGCAGGGAGAAGTTTGCGCTGAACCTGTCAGCTAGGATGTTGGCAGTGTCTGTGGGTTCGGTGTATTTTTTGTCATTTTGGACTAATTCTGAGCATATCTGGGAATTACCACCCAGGTTCCTAACATAACCAAAGAAAGCCTTGTGATTATCCTTAGTGTCCCGTGCAATTTTTCTCTCGAAGCTGGCGTTAGACAATTTTATGTGTGCCCATAGTTTTTTGCTAATACTGATCAGTGATGCCTTCCCTTTTTGGGATTTTGCTCTATCATTTAGTAGCTTCCTCCTTCTATTGTATAGTTTGTTTATGGCTGGGGTCCACCAGACAGGACGTCTGCCTTTGGAGGATTGGGTCTTGGTTTTATTTGGGATCGCATGATCCATGCATTCCTGAAGGTGTTCATAGAATGCATTTATAAAGGAGTCTGCGGTCTGGGCCGTATTTTCCACAGGCCCAGGGGCTTTGAAGGATTCCACCTCAGTTTTGAGGAGTGTGAAATTTGCTTTAGAGAAGTTTTTCACTGTGGTTTTCTGGGCAGGGGGTGGGGTCGGGATGTGAATATCCAGTGAGATTAGTTTATGGTCTGATCTTACCAGTGAGGGATACACTTCTGGTCTGGAGCATAGTGTCCCCATGTTGGAGATGATCAGGTCCAGTATGTTTTCCCCTCTTGTGAGAGTGGTAACAAGTTGTTCCATAGCATTTGAGTTTATAAATTCTAGGAACCTTTGGGCTAGGGTGTTGGAGCTAGAGTAATGCTCCCAGTCTATGTTTGGGTAGTTGAAGTCACCCAATATAATGGTGTTTGGAGAGACCTTCATATTTTCCAGTGTTCTCAGGAAGGCCGAGTGGGGTTCCTGGGTTTGGGAGGGTGGTCTGTAGCAGGCTATAAACTAGAAGGCAGTTTTACCCACTGTTAGTTGCACATGGATAGTCCCTGATGCTTCGTGCTTTGCCACCAACCTGGAGGTGTGGGTATCTTTTGATGAATATCGATACTCCCCCTCCTTTTGTGGTTCTGTCCAAGTTTTGGGGCCGAAAAGCATGGTATGAGGTATAACCTGGTAGTGCTGGGGTGCTCTCAGGAGCCCTGAACCTGGTTTCTGTTACTGCACAGATATCGATGTTCTCCATGCTAAGGAGAGTTTAGAGTGCGTGCATCTTGAGGTTTAGACTTCTGGCGTTGAGTAGCATTACTCTTAGTTTCTTATCCCTTGTGATACCTATGGAGGTGGGTTTGTCTTTTGAGCCTTGCCTAAAAAAGGCACTATGGGGGTAGCAATAGCCTTTGCCAATATCCGAAAGACAGATTGAAGCAAAGGAGAATGTATGTATTACTCTTGATTGCCCTCATGGCAACTGTAAAATCCCATGACTTGTACATTACATCCAGTGGCGTAATAAATATGAAACAGTAAAATGTAATGAAACAGAAGGGGGAACAGACAGAGACAGGGAGACAATGATAGAGACATACAAAGAATGTTATATATTTTCTGGGATATTTTTAACATCCTTGGGGTGTGTAAATGTGTTTGTGTCATGTTTTTCCTGATAAGTAATCTGTAATTTTATTTCAATTATGTGTTTCCAATAGGGAGAAAGCAGGAGTCAGAAAGTATAACCATGACTGGAACATAAGCAAGTTAATGGTGGGTTATAAAGATATGTAGACAACACATACACACATAATAGTAATATAATTAAAAAATAAAATATGAGATTCACATATTTCTCAATTCAAGCCCTTGACACAATGTCGGAAAGCATTCTAAAGGCATATGAGTTGTCATTACACAACAGATAAAATGTTATTTCACAGCCTTAATTTTACTGCTTTGAATGGACAGTCACAAAACAATGAGGCGAGGTAGACTATAGGCATCAGGCTTAATCACACTAATGACAACTTACATTACATAAGGATTACATTACAGCCATCAGCCTAACAAATGACTCAATGCAGAACAGAGATTTGTTAGATTTAGGTGTTATGTGTCATGATTTACACATTTGTCATGAAGGCAGGAATATTTGGTTATCAACTAACAATATTTGCAAATAGATCATCATGAAAGAGTATTGTTTATAGTTCATTCAGGACCATTTTTATGGTGTGTTACTATTAGGTTGCTTCTCATTATTACTCTGTCATGCTTTGAGCCATAAAAGTGTTTGCTATAGAGAACAAATAGGGGTAGGAAAGTACAAACAACATTAAGACATAAGCAGGATAAGGGTGGTTTTCTGAGTCTTCATGTTTGGGATGGAATGTTTTGGCAAATGCTTTCTTGCTTAACTAGTCAAATGCTATGCTAATAAAATGTAACTGGAGATAAATACTGACATCTGACTCTGTTAGACTAATTGTTTCAAAGTACTGCTTTTACTCAGCCTATACTCTGTATTCCCATAGCACAGTGAATTTAAGCACATTTGTGTGACATGAACATTGCTAGTTACACAAATGATGACAAAAAAAGAAGGCTTTTCGATGGGCCATTTCTGGCCATGTGTGTGGTGTGTTATTTTAGGTTTTGGACCAGAGTAAACATGTGGAAAAAAAGGGTTGATAGAATGGTGGTGAAAATGGAGCTGGCAAGCAAAGGGTAGGACACAGGAGAAAGCATATAGGAATTTGCAGGATGGTGGTGGGAGAACACTATAGCTATCCATTTCCTTACAGCATAAATGTAGAATTGTACAAAGTATTTCATGACTTTGGAAAGTCACCACACCAGGGATGGGATGGGTGGCAACAACAGAATAATGTTGTATAGATGAAGTGGACAGTTATATATGGAACTTTTTCTTTTTTCTTTAGATAGAGAAGAATGTTGGGGAAGGGGATTAGCAATGACAGGGTCAGATAAGTAGGCTAGGTTAGGTAGCAGTCAAAGACATACAGGGCATACAAGACAGACAGGGATGGTGTTGGACACAAAGGGTTGGGTGACACCATGATTGGGCATGGTAAGGGACCTCAGAGGTACATCCACATCCAGCTTGAGAGGAGTGAGCATCTATTCCTCACCCTCATAACTGTCTACTGTGTCAGGATGTAGCATTGGTCTGGCAATACAAAACAGGACCTTTTCAACCCTGCCAATCCTGGCACCAAGGACCCTCTTCATAATACTCTCTATCAGCTCTGTCAACTCCTGATGGGTGACAAAATCTCCACCTCCATTACTTCTTTTTCAAGATGATACTACAGCAACAGGTGGAGCAGGTAGGCAGTAGTTGTAGAGGTAAAACTGACATTTTGTGACCCTGATATGCTGGGTGTCTGTGCTCCATGAGGTGGTGCTGTTGCTGCAGCCACCCGTGGAGCTATGAAGAGCTGAACCACAGTGGTCTCTCTAGCTCCCTGTGCTGATGGTCAGTTTGCTTTCAGCATCAATGTATCTCTCTCCTCTCTCTCTCTCTCTATATATATATATATATATATATTTATATAATGGGAGCACTATTAAATCTCGAACTTTTGAAATCTCGAATTTCAAAAGCTCGAGACCATGTAGCCAAAAGTCCACATTACCAAAAGACCAGCAGCGTGAAATTCAAAATCCCAATGTTAAGGGATTTTGAGTTAGCGCTTCTGGTGTTGCAGTTCAGGTAAGTATGTGTGTGTAAGTGTGTTTGTGAGGGGCTTTAGTGTGTGTAAGTGTGTGTTGGGACTGTGGTGTGTGTGTGAGGGGCTGTAATGTGTGGGTGTGAGCTTGACTTGTATGTATGTTTGTGCGATCTCGGACTTAGAATATTAAAGTGGGGGGGGCACAGCCCCCCACATGGGGGGTGCAGGGGGACGAAGCCCCCCTGATTATCTGTAGTGTAGAGTGGTTTGTTTGGTTATGGGGGGAGGCTGTGTGTGTCTCTTTGTGTGTGTGCTGTATGTATGTAGTACTTTCGTGATTTTGAATGTTGCAGTTTTAACATTTCGGTAATGTGGGGTTTTGGCCTTATAGTCTCAATATTTTGGGCTTCGGGATTGTGTAATTTTGGGATTCAGTAGTGAATCTATATACACACATATATATATATATATATATATATATATATATATATATATATATATATATATATGAAGAAAGAGAAAGATAATGTGGGTAGACAAAATAAAGAGAGAGAATTAGATCAGTGGCATGTCACATTCATTTATTATTTTAATTTACAAACAAATATGAGACCTAGATAAGTACACCTTGGACACATAGAGGTTTCATGGGAAGGCATTAATGTGCCATAAAATAGATCAATCCCAATGGTATTATGCAACTAATAGAATTATGTACTTCACTATACCATATCAGATATCTGCTTTCAAAGTTAATAATTGCTTTTGCCAAAATTTAATTGGTAATATCATGCAGTATTGTGGTTAATATCTTTCAAATAGTATCCTGAAAAAAATCTAGTGTGTGTTTCTGGGTATTGATGCCATGCATGATTAAACTGATACACTCATTGCCTAATTCAGTCCCCAAGAGCCATTACAATTGGTACTGATGCTTGATAGCAAAGTTAACGTATGCAAGATCAAGATGAGATACACTGACAGACTGACAATACTTCTCAGTCTTGCATTCGGACCTGATACATACTTCTGCTGTGACCCTCTGAGGTGACTTAGTCTCTCCTGATGAGACGCATGGATTTCTGCTATCTCTGTTGCAGGTGTAGAGTACAAAAAAGAAAAAAAAAAGATAAATACATGCTTAAAGAATAACCGATGACTAATTAATGGCATATCATAGATGGTGGTGCAGTATACTTACACATCTGACTGTTTTTTGCAGTCTTAAATTCATCCTCTTACTGGCGAAGAAAGTCCTGCTTGCCCCACTTCATGTCACTATAGTGGTGATGACATTGCACCACAGCATAGTTCTCAGTGTCTTAGCTCAAAAAATCTAGACAAAGTTAAAAATAGCGGGGGATAAAGCCCCAAAAATAGGGACAAATTTTAAAAATTGTTCTTCTAAACTTAGAAAGTTGCTAGAATAAAAGGTCTTGTCTTACCAAATATTTTCCAAAGGATATGAAGTCTGAAACTCAAATGCCTGGCATTATTTAGTGAGTTCAGTTCTCACTGGTTTGTCAAAAAAGTCCAGAAAACCGCATATTTTATGAAGAACAGACCAAAAATATGAAGCAAAAATCTGGACATTCTGTGAAAAGTTGGTCAGTTGAAAGGTATGCTTCCCAGTGTGTGGAATGCTACGGTAGAGTGAGGACAGCTTGGCCAAGATATTCCAAGCCTAAGCCTTATACTGAGACCTGGTATGTTCCCCCTGTAGCAGCAAAAACACATAGCCTTGCCAAATGCATTTGCACAATTGGAAGCACAGCAGTGGCTTGCTAGATACAGTGGCACTGATTAAATCAAAAAGCACAGAAGATGTGAAAAATGGCAGCAATATTTAGCCATGTGTGGTGCTGAACCAAACTTAAACTTTGCTTATTAACTGTCAGCACTAGAAGATAACTTTATTTTTAACATCTTAATTAGAGTTATAGTAATGTAACAGTGACTGGTGAAATAATTATGAGATGCCTGAATGTGTGTGACTTTAGTCGTAGCACTGCATTTCAATATACAAAGCAGTGTTTGTGTTTATAAATGCATTTTAGATGTATGTTGTTGCATGACCTTAGTAATATATGTATTATTGTACATACATATTTCACAATACATACTGTTCTACACACATTATTCTGATATGTGATAACTCAAAATAATTATAACATAAATTTTGTGTACACCATACCTACAGAAGTGCATTCTAAATTAAATGCCACCATTATCATGTTTAAAATAATTTACACACATTATATTGGACTTCTATAGCAGGCATTACTGACACATTCGTTACAATAAATATAGTTATGATACTCATTTGTATTTATTTTTACATTCCTAATTGAAATGTTGTGACAAATGGCATTTTGACACCCTCTGTAAAAGTACCTGTAAATTAGATTCAGAAACTCTGCATCACCTGTCTTATTTCTCTTAGCTCACTTCATTTAGACCTTTTGAAAAAGTGAGCTGACAGGCTCATTTTCTTCACTGAGGAGTATACAGAGTGCTGACAGCTATGCACCAATGCCAGGCTAATTTTCACTACAGGAGGCCACCCAAATTAAATGTTTCACTTTTTCCTTAGGAAATGAACCCTGTTTGTGTGCTGTCAAGCAAATGGCAAATACAAAAGGCATATGAAAAATATGTATAAAAAAAGATTATCTTCATATTTTTTTTTTTTTGTTAATTCTTTTTGATTTACATATGTTTTTTTTTCTTTTATGTTTCCTCTTATACAGGGTGATAGCACCTAAATCATTGGCACCCCTTAAACTGTCATACACTGACAATGAGAATGATGTGATTATTCAGACACTACATCACCATGGGTTATGTATCTTAGAGAAAGGCAGAGGTGACAAGTCCTCCTGTGACCATGTCTTGGAACCAGTGGACAGCAATGTTAATGCAGTTGGAGGCCATGGATGTACATATTCCAAAATAATACATAAGGCCAGTGATATGATTACAGTGGTCAGACATCAGGCAACTGCAATTGCCTATAAAGCTATGGCCATGGGGGTTGGTCCTGTTACTGAGCCACCACTGACCGAAACAGAGAAATTTCTGTCCACTGTCAGAGATCCAGACTGCTCATCTCAGGGTTCATACACAATTAATGAAGACCGATGTGGCAGTCAACCCAAGTGTGTTTACTGCAGAACATCCAGGTATGCAAATTAATAAAATGATTGGTATATATATATATATATATATATATATATATATATATTTTTTTTTTTTTTTTGGGTCACAGATTGAAGGGTGGGATAGAAGAGACACTGAGGAACAGTGAGAAGTGGAGGAGTCAACTGGACAGTAAAGTTTTGTATGAGATGTGCCTTATTCTACAGCTGTAATGTCAATTATTTTCTGTTTCTTGTGTCATTTGCTTTGTGTTACTTATCAGCCATGTTTTATCTCCTTTTTTTGTATCTAGGCTCACCTGGTTCTGTTTTTGCATGACCTCCTGCAAAGGCCACTTTTTGTACTCTTGCTAATGTACAAAAGGTAGATGTATGTGTAACTGAAACATATTTGTTTTCATTGCATTAGCATCTCTTAATGTGTAATATACATTTCACATAAAATAGATTTGATCATTGTTTATTCTATTTCTCTCTTTCTTGTTTTGACTACTTGTTACCATAGATGATCCTGCCAGTGGCACTGTGTAACTCCTACTTCCTGGTGTTGGAGCATCTGTAGCATCTGATGATATTGGTGGCAATTATAAGGCATAGTCTGGGTATGCAGTGGGTCAGTCTGACAATTAATTTGTTCCTCCAGCATCTGCTGGCCCTGTTTCAGACCCAGTCAGCATTCCTATGCATACCCATGACAAAGAGACAACAGACATCGGAGAAGTTAAGGGTGACTGTTTCACATTAGTGCTACTACTTTAAATAGTACCTCCCTATCACCTACCTCTCTACTCACCTCAATCTCCTCTCTTTAACTATCTTCTTCCCTTGCTATGTTCATAAAGTATATGCCTAGACACATAAATCTGCTCCTCTTTCTTGTAATCCTATCCACTCTCTCTGTACCCTATATCCTCACCGGCTATGAACTCCTATATTACATGAAATTCCAACATCCCTTAAAACAAACAACACCTCTAACTCAGCTAGCCTCACAAAACCACATTAACATATCTTCCTCATCTACTTATCTTTTACCAAAGCATCATAGAACAGCCCATATTAATTATTCCCAAACCAGTAAACATCATAGCATTTTCTGTAAATTCCTAAAACTTACACACAGTCTTCAACAGCACCTTCTAATACATGGTGATATCCTTCTAAACCCAGGCCCAAACATCAGCATCACCACAAACCCCCAACTATTGCATCCTCCCACCCCTCACACCCCCACTAACACCCCCAATTCTCTCCTCATAGCTCATCTCAATATACGTAGCCTAAACAATAAAATTTGCCAACTTCATGCACTATTAGCCATACATTAATTTGACATTCTTTGTCTAGCAGAAACATGGCTCAAACTGGTAACCCAGGACAATGAAATCACCCCACCCGGTTATAATATTTTGGGAGTAAACCATATAACCAAAAAGGGTGGAGGTGTGGCAATACTGTATAAATCTGAGTTACAAGTTTCTTCACTAGATGTTCAATTACCCCACCTAGTAAGGTTGAAATCCTTATTTCTAAGCTTCAGATTAATGCCAGTAAATTTATATACATAATCTGCTCCTACCTACCTTCAGGCAATAATATAAATCCTTGAAAATACCCTCTGCTTGCTCTTTCTATCCTTCCCACAAGAAACTATAGTGCTCAGTGATTTTAATATTGACTGGAACAGGTGTATTTCTGACAACCCATCTTCCCATATAAACCTATATGGCTTTTTCCAAACAATCACCACCCCCACCAGAATCCATAAACCTAGTAAAAAACAAAGCACCTTAGACTGGATATTAGTAAATAATCATCCCCACTCATATAAAGCAGGTATCCTTCCTGATGACATTAGTGACCACTCACTTACTTATATAATTAGATAAAAGACCTTTATTCCCAACCATACCTTCTGCAGAACTACCCGTAACAACAAAAAATTTAACCCAGAAAGCTTCCAAGCAGAACTTAAAGCTTGTGATTGGTCACCACCTAAAACACCTCCCTCTCGACAAAGCAGTGTCATACTTTAATCCTACATTCTTGCAAATCCTAGAATACCATGCCCCCACTCACACTGTCAGAACCAGGAGCAAAATTGCTCATTGGCTCACAAAAAAGATCAGGCTTAAAATGTTACAAAGAAACAAAATCTGGGCCAAATGGAGAACTACTAAAACCCCAACCAATCATCAAAACTTTAAATAGCTGAGAAATACTACAAAAAATCAATATTGCTTGATAAAAAAAATTACTTTAAACTCCAGCAAACCCATCAACAGAAACCACAAAATTTCTGGTCAGGTATTAATAGACTTCTATACCCAGGACAGACCAAGACACCTTCCCCTTCTGGTTTTTCTCATAACTCCCCCAACCAGATTGCTGATGCTTTCAACAACTTTTTTACTGAAACTGTCCAAACTCTAGCTAATACCCTACCACCTGTTAGCTCAGTTTTGCCACCCTCCTCAACTAGACTACCTCCTACATTTCAGTAACAACCAGTTCCAACATCTCTTATCTATACGCTACTTCAAAAACTTAAACATTGTACACCCTCAGCTGACCTGCTACCAGCTCAATACCTGCAAAGTGCAGCTAGAGTGCTTGCCTACCCCATTTCCATTCTAATCAATAGAACCATTACTGAAGGTGCCATCCCATTTCTCTGGAAAATCTCACATATTATCTCACTACATGAGGGTGGTAACCCGACCGAACTCTCAAACTTTCGTCCCATAGCCCTACTCTCTCCATTAGCTGAAATCAAGGAAAAATGTATCCACTGGCAACTACTTGATCATCTTCTCCAAAATAACCTATTAGCTGACTGTCTGCATAGCTTTAGGCCATTCCATAGTACTACTACTGCACTCTTATCCTTTTCTGACTATTAATAAAAATCGAAATAACAACCTGCTTTCCTCTGCACTCTTTATTGACCTCTCGAAAGCCTTCAATATGGTTAACTATCAGTTACTTATAAATATACTTGAATCACTTTCATTGGGCCCCCAAGCAGTGAAATGGTTCAAATCCTATATAGAAAACAAACAACAAGCAGTCCTCTGGGACAATAACTTATCCACTCACCTCCCTATTACCCTTGGTGTCTCTCAAGGCTCCATTTTGGGACCTCTCCTTTTCTTTATCTTTATTAATGATCTAAATGCTAACCTTCCTCAAGCCACCTGCATGCAATATGCAAATTATTCCACATTAATCTGTAGTGCTGCATATTTTGTTGAACTCCAGTCCATCACCCAAAAAGTATTTAACTCAGTAGAAAACTGGTTCCTTCAATGCTGTCTCCTCCTAAACCCTAAAAAAAATGAAATTACTACTGTTCACTCCCACACTGAAGTTCTCCCCTATAAATTTCACAGTTACATCCAGTAATGG